>NC_142677.1:6397397-6697397 GCF_964200805.1 Pocillopora damicornis | reverse complement strand
GGTTGGGGGCAGATACAACCTTTAATTTTGGTTCCGTTTAGCTGTAAATCGAAATACCTTATATGATGAAATTTCAATCATAACATAGCTAGTAAATTTGTCTGATTAAATTCAATTGCGCGAGCATGCTTCATATTCCTATTGTGCACGCTCATGACGTCAGCAAACATATCCCTCGAGAAAAAATTTTCCATCGGGTTAAAAATGTTATAAAACAACTGGTTCATACGTCAGCTATGCGTTCATCGAGATATGAAGCACGCGGGAAGTTTGGAGAGCAACTCTAGCTTCTTGAGTGCTCTCTAAACTTCCCGCGTGCTTCATATCTCGATGAATGCACGCTGACGTATGAACCAATTGTTAATGAGCGTATAAAAATAGTTTAATTCATGGTGAGTTCTTTTTCGTGATACATGATCAGTAAGTACGAACAGACCCAATTTGTAGTTCAAAGTGAAACCTTTTTAGTATGTGGTCCCATCGTTTTCAAAGCAAGAAACAATTTGGAAGCGAAAGAAAAGATACACGTGGCAACCACGTTGCTGTTCTTTGAAATGTCTGCGATAAATAGCATGCATTATTGTGGTGAATCAAGGAGGGAACGGTTATCAGTCCTCCCTTCCCCCCACATTTTTTTGTGAGGAAATTTCTCCGGCGTAGCAAATCATTTTATCGTTTGATCAAGAACTTGCTTCGCGTAGGGATGCCTTGCAGGGTTTTAGTTTTAAACAGCTCTCTGCTGATGCATTGTCATAAATTCATTGCAGACACATTGGACACTGTCACGATTGCACATATATTTGCATCACCAGCGAACTATGTAAAAGATATCTAACAAATTTTTTTTTAAGGGAGATGCGTCAGACTTGGTGTATGACGAATCCCTCCGCCCTTTTTTTATCCCTTCATGCTTCACCCGAACGGGGGATTCCAATTGAATCATTTTCTCATTTGCAATTGTCCGTGTAAGGTCCATAACAGGTCGGCATACATGATTATAATTTTTTTTTTATGGTTCACAATGTGTTCCATTTCTAAAACGTTAACACGCATCTTCCCTTAGTTACCCATTTTAAAGCACGTTCATCCCCACCTACCCTAAATTAACCATGTTCTACAAAATAAAACCCCCATTTACCCAAAGTTAACTATGTTCTACCACATTAACCCGCATCTTTCCTAAGTTAACCATGTTTTACCAAGTTGAACCACATTTACCCTAAGTTAACCATGTTCTACTACATTAACCCACATCTTTCCTAAGTTCCTAAGTTAACCATGTTCTACGACATTAACCTTTATTTATACTTATTTAACTAGGTGTACCACATTAACCCACATCTACCCTAGGTTAACCATGATTTATCACGTTAATCCTCATGTGCCCTTAGCTAACCATGGTCTACCACATTAGCCAACATTAATTACCACATTAATTCACATTTACCCTCAGCTAACCACGTCCACATTAATCAACATCTTCCCTAAGTTAACCATGTTCTACCACATTAACCCACATTTTCCCTAAGTTAACCACATTGTACCACGTTTACTCATATCTACCCTAAGTTAACCATGTGAATATGAAAGTGATCTTCGTAGGGAGCTGGTCATTATGTTGGTTCCGAATAAACCCGTGAAATGGTGATAAGCAACTATGAATATATGAAAGTCACATATTTGAACTGCGGATAAAGAAGTGAATATGAAAGCGATCTTCGCAATCTTCCATGTCCACCATCGTTTACTCTGAGCCATGACAACTGATCAGGGTTTCACTATTGTTTTCTATTGTTTCACTTGCCTGGAACATGAACAGGGATGCTCCTCTTTATGCTCCTATGTGATTTGCGAAAATATGCACAGTGTCCGTTCTCGCCCTTCCTCAAGACCGTCAGGGGTGAAGAGGGAAAGATCACTCGGTATCTACCAAAGGTTGAAGGGCTCTGAGTTCTTATCGTCGGCAGGAATTCCGCAAATACGTGGACCATGGACGAATTATGAGTCAGTTTTGTCAGGAAGTGTGATGAAAGTTATTTCTCTAACAAATGTAGAACCCCCTCCGGAAACATTTCCACAATGCACAATTTCGTTTTAAGTTCTAACAATGATAACAATGTTAACTTGGAGAAGATGGGGTTTAACGTGGTAAAACATGGTTACCTAAGGGTAGATGAGAATTAATTAGGAGTAGATGTCGGGGGTTAATTAAGAGTTGATGTAGGTTAATGCGGTAAAACATGGTTAACTTAGAGTAGATGTGGGTTAATGTAGTGGAACATGATTAACTAAGGGTAAATTTGGGTTAATGTGGTAGAACATGGTTAATTTAGGGTAGATGGGGGTTAATGTGGTAGAACATGGTTAATTTAGGGTAGATGTGAGTTAATATGGTAAATAGAGAATAATACATGGGCGCGCGTAGATATGGAATTTCTCTTCGAGTGTTTAACTCGATAGCTCACGAGTGAGCGCAGCGAACGGATGAGATGTCGAGTTGAACACGAGAAGAGAAATTCCATATCTACAAGCAACCATGTATTATTTTGTTTATCATATAAACACAATAGCCCTTTATTGGGAAGAAAAGCCGACTTCATTAATGAATGAAAATAAATGAATCGGCAATCCTCGAATAATAATCGTATAGTGCGTTGGCGCTGACTCTTCAGATGGAAAAATGCGTTGAATCATGATTACAAAAACAACAATGGTCGTAATTTTGAATTTACAAAATTCTCATTAATTGAATTTGTCCTTACCGACAGAGGAAGTCTTTCAGGTAAACGGCCAAAGTCGGCCAGAAGCAAATCTTCCAGTTGTCGATTTTCATTCTCAGACGAGAGAAATTCTAACACCAAAGCCACTCAATACGCAACTTTCGGTTTTTCTTTTAGTATATTGGTTTTCTTCGCTTTCTAAGAAAGTTTGAACCTCATTGTCTGCCAGCGATACGGATTTTTCAGTGTTTTAGTCGCCATAATTCGAGAAAAACTCCGACAAACAACTTGTATTGAGAATCGTGAAGGCTTTACCGTTCATTCAGCAACCTGACCGAGTGGCGCCAAAGGCGAGTAACGTGTGAGCACACGTGAAAAAATACGATATTTTTTCACGTGTGTTATTACGGCTTTTCTCAGGGCCGGAAATCCTTGTATAACACCGCAGTTTATGTGATAAAACATGGTTAACTAAGGGTAAATGGGGGTTAGTGTGGTAGAGCATAGGTAACTAAAGGTATATATAAGTAGAAGTAGAAGATGGTTAACTGAGGATAGATGTGGTTTAATGTGGTTAAACATGGTTAAAGAGGGGTCTTTGTGGTTTAATTTGGTAGATCATGGTTAACTTAGTGAGGATGTAGGTTAATGTGTTAGAACATGGTTAAATTAGGGTAGATGGGTGTTAATGTGGCTTAACATGGCTTAATTGGAGTAGATGTGGGTTCACGTGGTAGAACATGGTTAACTTAGGGAGAATGTGGGTTAATGTGGTAGAACATAGTTAACGAAGGGAATGTGGGAATTAATATAGTAGAACATTAAGAAATCACTGGTCGAGGCAAAAACCCGCATTTCGGCAATGCAGGAGGAGATTCGTAGTTTGGAGGCTACGGTACATTCGGCCGAAAATATCTTCGGGAACTGTTCTTCACTTTTACTGCTTAAACCGATGTTTACCAACTTAAAATTTAGCACGCTTAGAATACAAGTTGGCGATTACTTGAAATCCTATGGAAAATTCTGTTTTTCAGTTCTCTGTACCAGATTTTCATGTAGTTAAACCAGGTTTAACAACTGTGTTTTGCTGGTGTGGATGAGGTATTAGTTTTATTTAGTGAAAGTGGGTATAGAAATTTTATTCTGAATATAAATGTTACAGTCCGCACTACAAAAAGTTTAAAAAACACACACATATTTATCCATATTAAATTAATTTATTCAGTCAAGCAAAGTTGTTTGTTTTATATGTCTGTGGAGTCAAGATTTTTAGAGTAAAAAGGTTGATACAAATTATTAGAAGACAAAAAGTCAATTACTATTTTAAATTACCAGTATGTATTTAAGATATTTGAACATTTTCGGTGACAAGTTTTTGAAGAACTGATATGAATTACTTGTAGCATTGATATGATGTTTACAACATCTGTTACAGAAGATATTTTACGTAGCTACACGAGGTTATGAGTTATGCCAATTTATCAAATGACCTTTACTGGCATGGATGTGCAATCCCATAGTGGTCAAACTTTGTTGTGACCATTGTGGTGACGAATGTTGTTGTTGATAAGAGTACAGACTACACCAAACCACTTTTGCTACTCTTAGTCCATACGTGATGACCTAGAGCCAAATATTTCTCCGTCTGGCCCTGCCACTTAGGTACTTAGTACATACTGTTATATTACATCCATTTTGAATTCAATGGGGATCCTTGCAATCTGATTGATAAAAACTTATTCATTGACGATTAAAATATTTTGAGGTTTTTGAATTTGGGTAGCCTGTTGTGAAGTACAACACTTAACTGTCCAGTATTTTATACTGTGAAGTATTAAATAAGAAATATTTTTTTCTGCCACACTGCCAAATCATTTTTCAACTGTTATTTGGTTCTTAGACTAACCTCTTTGTTAGCCTAACTCTTTTTTCCAGTCGGCGCAATCAGCAAGGTTCTCGGCTCACAACAGGTATTACCTTTGACTATGAATCAAACAGGGGCGCCTGATGTAGAATGATGTTGCGTAAATTATCCCATAAAATAATATTAACTTTCGTTAAGTATGCTTTTCAAAAATAGAAACACAAAACAATTCCGAATTATATATCTATTCTTGGTAAGGCTCGATATCTTCATTTTCAGTTACATGCTTGCTCTGATAAAACAGATAAATTCTGTACTTAATTCCAGAGTAGAAGCGGTGACTTAATGTGTCAAACAATGTCAGCATCATGATTCTCTTCGACGCCATTTGTTGCCGGTGAAAGCGGAAACTGGGACCGACACGACCAGATCGAGTAATCTTTATTTTCGGTGTGCCAAGTCCTCTTAACGACGAACGACTCAGCATTGCGGTAATCTCCTTTCCCCAAGACACTGAAATTTGAAAATAGACCGTACCATGGACCGAACTTTAAAATAATTAACTCTTAGAGACCAAACAAGTCATGACTCTCAAAAAAACTGAAAGTAAGCTCCCTTTTTGTGATTGTCTAGCGCGCACCCTTCCTAAGTATGTAATCTAGAGTTGATTTGGTTTTAACACAATTTTGGAATTATTAAGCGTTTTGGTAATCTGAGGAAATATTTATCAACTATGTTGAAGGCCGAACGGGATAAAATCTTGCTCTCGGTCAGGACGCGCGGACCTCGCCTAAGTGTAGCGGTACTCTCCCCCTCCAAGGGGAAACGGAGGCAGGGGATCGTCTACATAAACCTGACACCAATCGTGTTCCGTGACGTCACTCTCTTGCAAGAAAATATTAATGACTTTTTATTGATTAACCAGTTTTGCTGATTCTTTTTTCAATTCTGATTGGCTAGAGTTGGTAATTTATTTTCATAATAACGAACAAGTTGGTGAACAAAATTCTTACTTTTTAGCCAACGTGTAGCCGTACCTTCCCCTCAAGTAGGCTATCAATTTTTTTTAGAAAACAGCGATCTACGACGAGGTTTTAAGGCAAGTTTCCGGGACTTTTGGGATAGAGACGTTTCAAGAAGCACAACAGAAAGCCATAGATGTATTTTTCGAGGGTAACGATGTCTCCGTTTCGTTACCAACAGGCTATGGAAAATCTTTAATACATCAAGCAGCGCTAGTTATCGATCGCCTCTCTTCTCCAGAAGAAACCGGTCACTAAATTTATAGTGCCGCCCGTTCAAGCTCTCACAGAAGGCTAAGTGCACTATCTTCGTGAACTTGAGCCAAGAGGGATGTCCGCCTTCAACTTTCGATCTCTTTACGAACGGTGCTGCGAAGCTATATTAAATTAAAGTTCCTTGCAGCGATTCTTTCGACTGAGAAAAGAGTCGCTGTTTCTTCAAGGTTGCAGCGTAACTATCTCCGAAAGAAATCTGTAAAAACCCTGAGATTCTGTGGCAAATAATCCAACTTTTTACGTCGACCGTGGCACTGTTTACAAATGCAAGCGTGGGATGCTGAAATCTAGTTTCGTAAGTGAGATGCTGATCAAACATCGTTCGCCTCTTACTCTATATCAAAATTTGCTTGCAATCTTTCCCTATACCCTTGATGCAAAGAACATATTTGAACTCGGACGCTGAATTGTAAATTTACCCGAAATTCACCTCAATGCTGTTATTTATCTCGATAACCTTCACGCGAACACGTGCCGCTTCTCAAAAAGATGTCATCAAGTGACATTATTTTGCATAATTAGAATGACGTCACGGAACACGATTAGTGTATACGTTCTCTCGCCTCTGTTCCACCTGGGGGGGGGGAGGGTACGGCTACACGTGGGCAGGAGGTGCAACGAGGTTTACTTTTTCCAAACACATCACGTAATCGTACATGTAGGTTGCAAAAAAATTGTCAAGTGTGCGGAACACTTCGTCACACTTTGCAAATACTTCCTGCTTGCTTCGTTCTATAGTAGAACCCCGCCAACTCGAAGAAAATCGACCACATCTTTTCAGTCATTTACTATCAGGCTACTTGAAGTTTCCGTCAACTCGAACTAGTTTTACTTATACTTTACTTTGGCTAACATTTATCCAGATGAGTCGAACTTTATTGAAGTAAAAAATTAGGTCATAAAGCTGATTGACACTTTCTTATCTTTAGTTACGATCGATGCCTACGTAATAGCATTCATGAATTAGAAGGATACGATTATACAATAATGTTATCGGTGCAATAGCTCAATGATATTACATCAGAACAAAATATTCTTGTGTAAAAGGTTAAGGTACGCCACGTGATTATCTAAAATGCGGAAAATGTTTTCATTTGCTTAGTTAGCAATATTTCATGCTGTTACAGCAATTAAAACAGACTTTGTTACTCGCTGCAACGCACAGATAGTGTAGGAGACGACTGGAAGAGCAATGTCAAGAGGACATGCTAAAGTCATTCTTGTCTTCTTTTTCTATAGCGGGTGGTGTCAAGAATTGGAAACGCAAAAACAGAATTTGATAGCTTATTATTTAAAATATAATCCAAGTTTACTTTGGCAAGTGCGTTAAAATTGCTCTTAAACCCATTTAAAGAATAAGATTACATGCTGGAGTGAGTCAGCTTGACTTCCACGAATACATCTCTGAGAAACTGTTTTTCTTTTACTCCACTTTCCAACTCAGTTGTGCGCACTGCTCGATATATAGGCTGTCATTTCAGCACGGCCATAAATGGTGCATACGTTTGCCGTTTTTTCAAGTAACGCTTAAGTACCGTAACGCCGAAAAAGCTGACGTTCAATTTTTTTCCTACCAAGGTAAGTATTTATCACTCAGTCTGGTTCGCCTAATTCGTTTAATTCATGGGTTGCTTATTACATAAAGCATTGAGTCTCATAAAATCGTATTTCTAGTCATGCATAATGCTGAGTTTGAACACTTAGTAGCAAAGTCCTTTCTTTAACCAATGCCAAAAAATAGCTTTATGGCACAAGTTCAGCGTGAACTTCCGTACTATTCAAATAAAGCACAAGAGAGCATGTTGCAATCTGTGCGATTTTAGGGATTCAAACTGAGCCCATGCGGAAAGCTTTATTTTCTTTTGGATAAGCAAAGAAGGAAGAGGGCAGAAGGGACTGAGATTTTAGTTTTCATTACCACTCGAAAGTTAGTTTTTCGGTTTTAATTGAATTTAATTAAAAACTGTTTTTAACACACCTTTTCAGATAACAATCGTACGATCGTATCGAGCCGCCATGTTTGTTTTGCATGTGCCTATGTAACGCTTCAACGCGTTTGAGATCGTGGAAAGAGTGAAAGAAGCTGAAGAAGACCTTGATAAATGCTTTTTGTCTACCGTTGGTAAATTAAAATAATTAGAATAATTGGAAAGTCAGTTTGCTTATGAGATGAATGGCTTTGATACCCATTTGTCAGCTTACGAACTGAATTACTCATGGCCAGAAATCTGTGACAGTCAGCGGTTTGAAACGGGGGCTCGTGTATCCCAAAAAATTCCTAGTACGCATGCGTTCTTGCATCAGATTACATACAGCAAATTATGGCGAGCGGCGTAAGGGATTCGAGCAAAAATAGCCGCGGTTTATTTCTTCAATTACACAATGTTTCTTCTGCGGACCTTCTTTGGGATGAGAAAAAAAGTAGAAAAAGGAAAGCTAATGTTTCTTCTGATTATTTTGCCGTGGAAAGGTTAATCTCGAGGAGGACATCACATGGAACGGTGAGTTCACAATTTGCCCTGGTCTACGATGTATGTCATTAATTTTCTTACATGCTAAAGTTTTATAATTAAAATCTTCAGGTTCAATATTTAGTGAAATGGAAGGGATACAGCGCGTTTCATAATAGTTGGGAAGATGAAGATAACTTGACTACCGATCTTATTAGGTATTTATTGATGTATCATTTTTTCAAACTGTACTTAAATTACCATTACAATTGAACATGCTGAAATACGGAATTAACAAGAGAGATGCACTCGTATAAGCTCATTCATAGAAAGGTTTATACTTAACTAATTTTTTTTCACCAATAATACACGCAGTGATCGCTGCTTTTCTTTTTCTTCTGCCTTTGCATTGCTTTGAGTATTACTTGTTCATAGACAACCCCTCTTACAATGTTTCCATTTTCATTATTTTTCTTACAGAACTTATGACAAGCCAATTGTTGATAAAGAGAGGCTAACTCGAAACGTTGATAACCTGAGATTATCAGTCCTCTTTAAATTAAGAAGTAAATCAAGGTCTAATGCTATTTTGGACTTTGATCATGATTGTTTTCGTTTTTTGTTTTATGGTAAAGGAAGGGAGGGAAGGGAGAAGGGGTATACTTTGTTAGATAAAGATGATTTTAAAAAATGTGATTTACCAGAAAACTGGGATAGGGTTATTGATTGTAATGGGGATGGGGTAAGGGTTAAATATCCATTTAAAATTAGATTGTTTTTAGCAAAATCACCAAAAACATATTCTATTATAAATGGGAAAATTCAAGAAGATCAGAGAATGTTAACTGAGAAACTATCAATTGATTTCAGTCGCCAACCTGTAACTATTCAATCATAGATATTATAAACAGAAAGTGAAATTGAAATGAACTGTAATGGCTTTAGGGACTGTAAGGGGTTCCACCTGAACGCAAAAGCTGATAAGAATATGACCAACAAGTGAGTTGAATGTACAAAATATACATGGCCCCTATCTGATAACCCTAGGCTTAATCCACAGTATGAATTTGCTTGAAATTGCTTTTATTTACAAAGTTAATTATAATTTTGTTGAGTTGATGTGTTTTCACTGCACTCTTTGCTTATCATGTAGCTTTTCATGTGAGTTTGTTTATATAATTTTGAATGTGTAAGGGAATCCCCCCTTAGAGTAACTAAAGCCATTTCATGCTCCCAGAATACTAAATATTCCATATTTTCTCATTGACAAATTTCCTCCAGTTGTTTAATTAGTTCAGCCTTGGTTTTGTTGCTGAATCCTCTCGCATTTCTCTTCTTTAATTCTTCTTTCAATTGCTTCACTGTCATATGAGAACAGCTAGTGTCAGTGGTAGTGGACTCAGGGAGGGGATGTTCATTTTGAGCTTCAATAGATTGCTGGAGAGGATCTTGACTTAAATTTACTCGTGCCTTTTTTCGGTTTTCTTTAATTTCAACATCCCAGTAGCTCTCCTTGCGCTTCATGTAATTGCGTACTTCCCGCTCGTGTTCTTTAAGCTCCTACTGACGTTGCTCTTGTCGCAGAACATCTCCTGCAGAATCCCACTTGTTGGACTTTCTCAGAATTATTGCACGTGCTACATCATTGTTCTTTTCAACTCCTTGCCCTGTAAATATTTTGACTGAGTGGTGGAGCTCAAAGAACTTGGGAATGTGTGCTGCCATAATGTGCATGTATGGGGTAACTCTGGCTTTCTCATACCATTCTCTTTTGCCATTTAGACTGACAAAAAGAGAAATCCACTCTTTGGCTTTCATGAAAAATTCTGTGGGGTCTTTCTCAGGGTTCCAGTCATTGACAACTTTGTAAATTTCTGCAAACTCTGTCCAGACTTCAACCACAGTTGATGCTGTTTCTGGGTGGAGAATGCTATGTAGCTTACTGGGAAGGTCAGCTAAAAGGATCTTTTTGTCTTTTCCAAGGAGACTTGTCCAGTCATGTTTCCCGCTACCTTTCCCATCTGCATTTCTTTGTTCCCACACATCAAAAGAAACACCACAAGATTTGATTACCCTAATAAGGCTTTTTAGGTGTAATCCTGTTGCTGCCCCCTTTTTATGGTCTAAGTCATCATCTTTATCCCAGTCAAGGCACTCCTCCACTAGATTTCCAATCAAAATATCTGTGATTCTCAGCATTAAGTGCAGCTCGTCTACCACTATACGATCCAGTGGTATATTTAGTATAGGTTGTTTATCACAACAGTAATTATCTCTGGATTTTTTAGACATTTCAAACATTTCTTTCAGTGTTCTTGCTAAGGGGGGAGTGTTATAACTTGTATAGTCATTGTTGATTCTCCAGCGATCATTTTTGTGTGTTTTACACCAGGCACAAGCATAATTAGATGTTGCTCCCTTCAGTCCAAGCATCAGTAAAATAAATTTATAATCACCACCAAGATATAATTCAGTTTGAATCTCTTGGCCATCCACATTCATTTTACCTTTGGCAGTCAAGTCATTTACCTCATTGAATAAACTCTGGAATGACTCTTTTATTGTGTGGTAACTCTCGGTTCCATTGACTATGCCAAGAGTTCTGTTTCCTTTTGCAGACATTACCGACTCCTCTGTTTGCAGAATGGAAAATGAAAGTAAAATAAAATTTGAATTTCTTGTCATTCTGGCACCATCACCATTGATTTTGACTTTGATTTTATCAGTGATGGGGTCAAAGTCACTGTTTTGCTTCAGGAAATCAGAGATATGTATTTTAAACACTGTTTCAGCGGAAGTTACTTTGGCCCCTTCAAACTTAGCATTTAGAGGTTCAATTTTGCACATTTTGTTCAGTTGATCACGGCATTGTTTGACCAAGTAGGACCTTGGTAGACTATCAGTGATCATGGAAATTTCGTGGTAAAATGAATCCCCCACACAAAATTTGTCCAGTAAGAAAAGGATTTTTTCAACATTCTCTTTTTCATGTGTGGACAAGGTACTATACTTTCTTTCTCCTGCTTGAGTGGGTAAATGTTGACAGTCTGGTTTACTTGTTATGTTGTGAACCACATCACTGTCTGATTCTTTGACAGTTAGCCCAACTAGTTCAACACCAAAGGAAGAGCAGAACCAGAGAGCAGCTTCGGCTCGTGAAATAAAAGTTTTCAAGGTCCTGAACTTATTTTTCACAGTTGAAAGAGGTTTTCCCTGGTATGAACTAACCCCCACAGAATTTTCCAATGATGCAATATAATCTTCAAGCTCTTTGTTTGTTTTCTGCAAAACTTGGGTTTCATTTTCCTTTTGGTTCACTGCCAGCATCATTTCCTCATAGATTCTTTCCTTCTCCAACTCTAAATCTTCATAGGCCTTTTTCCAATCTTGAAGCTCATTTTGTATGTTTTCAATTTCTTGATAGAGTTCATGTACAGGTTTTGTTTGACCCTCCATAACATGAAACTTTCGGACTCGGTTATCCAACTCTTTTCTTGCCCTGCCCTTAGTTTTTTTGTAATCTAATGAAATTTTATAAGCAATATTTAACAAAGCTTCATCGATTCCATCTCGTATATTTTCATCATCGCTAAAGGCAAAGCATTGCCCGAATGTGCACTTTTCCACCAAATCTATGTAGCTGAACCTTTTTGCCGTGGGTGAGTTTTCTGCTGCGCTTGTAGAAGGAGAATTTGCCTCTATCTCTTCACATCCGCTTGACAAATCTTGACCAAATCTTGATCTTGAAGTGTCACGCGACAGAACGTTTCGTTCTTGAACAGTTTTATGCCATTCTCTAAAAAGAGGATAAGGAATTTCCAAAGTAAAAAGCACTCTTTTCTCTTTTTCCCTCGCCTCATATCTTAATTCCGGTTGAGTGAATTTGATTGCATCCTTAAAACGCGAGCAACATTGACTAAATTCGTCGCTCATTTTACTTGCAAATTTTCGGAGATTGTGTAACGCCATTGTACAATTTATTAAAGGCACGGTTACATAGGTCAAGTAAAGCATTTTGGGATTCAAGATGGAGGACGAAGGGGCTAAAAACTACGGTTGACGGTCGACTAAAAACATGGCGTTTTCCCGAAATTTTTCTTGGGTTTTAAAAATGGCGTCACATTGAGAACTATTTAGCAGTATTTGGGCCGTTTTTCCACCAAGTTTGGAACCGATTTAGTGGCTTCAAAGGCTCCTATTTTTGCACTATAAATGAAGTTTAGCATGTGAACAAATCAGTTCGATCTGGAAGAACATTCCTGTGAACCCGTGAAGTGGGTTGATTTTCGACAATTTATGCTACCTTCGGACAGTTATTAAGAAAATGTATGGCGGAATGCGAGGATTTCTACGTCCAACAAAAATTGCTTCGGGAACCGCTTTAACACATGCAAATGCACACAGAGCACGCAGCGAAAGGTTGTACATATAATCCACTTTATTTTGCGATCTGGAAGAACTTGTCTCCTCTGGCGGTTGTAACACAGGAGCAATTATTAAAAGAAGGTTAGCTGAAAGCGCACTGTTTTCCTTGTAGTGATTTTGCGACTCGTTTGTAACCTAAGACCGAGTTCGACATCGATGCGCGTGCGTGGCGGCCATGCTGTCACGGATTTCTGGCCAGGTGACCTGAATAAGATCGTGTCAGTTCTTCCTTTAGCGCTGAAATGTGTCGTGGCGGAATGAGGAGCTTAGTCTAGCGAGAGAAGTTTATTCATATAGCGGAGATATATCAAACACATCTCCTTTATTTCGAGAAAACCTTGAGTGGCCCATTTTCCTCAGGTAAGCGGAATTTATCACGTTAAACATGCTGCTACTGCCGAATTACCGTCATTTTACAACTGAAAGTGCTTGTTATAGCCAAATTTAAACTTATTCAACTAAAAAGAAAAAATTGTTTGTACAATATCGTAAAATCATAGCAATTGTTGTCACAGCAAACATCAGAATATTGCGCATATCAAATATAAAGAGCAAACTGTCACAGCGAACGAACAGTGGAAGAATGTGATTGTTTTTAAAGTTTCAGTGTGTTGTGACCTCTGTTCGTAGTAATATTAACCTTTATTTACTGTTTACGAACCCAGCGTCGATTACGAATCTTTCTCAAGACGAAACACGAACGACTTAACCAATACTTCCCTTACGGGAACAAGGAAGTAAATCGCGATTAAAATGCAAATTTGATCTATTCAAATTGAGGAACTCAAGAGTTCTGTTGTCTCAAACTTCCTAAAAGGTTAAAACGGCACAGATCGATTTAGCGGCAGTTCAGGCTTTAAGGCGTATTCATCTCTATATTTTCATATTTGATACACAGGCTCGTGAAAGGAACTTAGTCTGATTTCTTCAGTTGTTCAGAACTGTGAGTCCATCGTTGAAACTGCTCTGAAGGTCGCCCAGAAGTAGATACTGACTCAGTAATATGCCTTTGTTTATAAAGTCTAAAATGCGCCGCAAAATTATGAATACCACTCTACCCCACTTATACACGTAAATAACGATACGAACCGACGTTTCGGAGTCTTCACGACGCCATTGTCAAGGTAAATGTTTGGATAATAAATTCTGTGAGCATTACGAACCGCTATAAATTTACATAATAAAGAATGCAAGATTAAATTACAGAAATACTTTAAAACAGATTTAGTTGGATTGCACGTTCAGAGTTGGTTTTCGTTCTCTGATGAATAACATCTCGTGCACTAAGCAATCGAGTCTATTTTTGCATTTCTTTAGAACAACGAAGCGCCTCAGTAGGTCTTCAGGGACCTTGTATAAGCGGCCGTTACCGCCTAAAATACTAGCATAATTAATGGTTTGTAATTGTTTAGGAATTCTTATAACCCCACTCGCTGGTTCAAACAGATCAAGAGGACTGTATCTTTCGATGTAACAATGATTGACTTTATCCAAACCAACAATCTATTGCGATATACAATTCTCACATATTCAACGGTCGTAACACAACGATCAACGATCAACGATCAACTATCACATTCTAAGTATGCAGAGTGCTCAATAAAAGTTCCCATGTATCTAAATTAAATGACTATTACAAAAGCGCACGTTCTTTCATCTTATTTAGCCTAAGAAAATGCATGCAGTTACATCATTTTCTATCGTAAATATACTTCGACTTTGTTTACATTATTGTGAAATCTAATGTCACGAAATCTAACTTCTTTACGCCACAAATGTCAATTTCTAATTGATATCTAATCACAAAATAATCAAGTTAAGCATCACCTATTTATTTCCCGACAGTAATAAACAGAAATGGTCTAATTGTCTTTTGGAGAACGTTTTATCTTATCTTGAGAGATTTATTTATTTAAAATACAAATAGACAAGTCGCCTTGGGTGAAATATAACATTCAAACAAAAAATGGTATATGCAATTCAGAAACAGTGTAGTCACCCTTGTTGAACTGCACGAGTGACCAAGTGTTAACTGAAATAATTCAGGGTCGAAATGACAAACGGCTCAGCTAACTGTAGTTTGGTTCAGTGACGTGACACAAACGGTTCAGAGTAGTGTGAAATGGCAAATCGGTAAATGGTGAATCGTAAGCCGCAATAGTTTAGTATCGCGTCAATCTACTCATCGAAAAGTAAAACGGTTTAGCGTGACCCCAATTGGCTTAGCGTGACGACAAATGGTTGAGCACAAACCGAAATGGTTTAGTGTTACAGCAGTTGGTTTAAGCCGTAACCGCCAAAAATACAAAAGTGAAATGGACAAGTCAAGCTTGAAATGAAACAGGTAATTTAGTTTTAACAACCGAGTTTAAAACGTAAATTGGCCACCGTAAAGAGTGAAAAAGCTGGCGTTTCGAGCTTTAGCCCTTCGTGAGAGCGATTGGTCTGACGAAGGGCTAACGCTCGAAACGTCAGCTTTTTCACTCTTTACGGTGGCCAATTTACGTTTTCAACTCAGTTGTTAACGCTAAATTACCTGCTATACTCTCCCACCGACGCAGCAACACTATTTCCTTGGAAACTTACCCCCTTCAATGATTTGAAATGGAACAGTCTCTCTATGGGGTCTTACGTCACAACCCTTACGTCATTCAGATCGAATTTGGCGCGAAATTCACCAGAACGAGGTAATCGCCAAGCTGTCCACTCGACGTTCAACACGGAAAGAAATTGTTTCTGCAGCCTCGTCTACTATATCCAGCTCCAGCGAGCCTTATTCCGGTAATAATCATTTTTTATGTTTGCCTATTTTAGCCTATCTTTGTCTATTTTATCACGAGCTTGATAACTACTTTATTGAAAAGGAAAATCAAGATTTAAGAGGTGAGAAACGAGCGGTAGAAGAATCTTTGAAGAATGAAATTACCAAGCCACAGAAACTTGAGGAAAAGCTCGACGGCACAGAGAGAAGCTGCAAGTATCACAATAAGGGATCCAAAGATTCCAACGTAGTGAATTTTCACTCGCTTTGCAACTTCATTTACGGCCGTCACAACGACAGGATAAAGTTTACGGTTGGTTTTGTTCTTGTCTTCTTTCTGAGTAAAACCTCGTCGGAGTAACGTTTTGAGACTCTCCTTTCCCTCGCAGCTAGCATGTTTACAAATGTTAATTGTCACTCATGCGGGTGATACTCTAATGCGCAAGTGCAGTAGTGAAAGCATTGTCCGCGCCAGCCTTGACGCCAATCAGAACAAATGTTCGTGCTTATGGGAAATAAGTTTGATAGGCAGTAAATGATATTTCAGATGAAACCGTTTTTATCGAGCTACTGAACGTTCAGTAGCTTAATAATCAGTTAATGAAAATGAAAGAAAGCTCAATCCTATATTTCACAATAATATCTTTTTACTATATAGTTAGAAACCATACAGTTATATGTAGTTTACAGTGAAAACTGCTGTACTTTAAATGGAGAATTCTTACCATGATTACGCGTGACCATGGTAAGAATTCTCCATTTTGCTGCCTCAAGATAAAAAAAGCATCTGAAACAAAAGGAATGACATAGATACACATTAAATGCATCATTTTACGCGACAGCACATTTACAGTCTAGGCAGTCAGAACCATTGCTAGAAAACGTGATAAAGCGATTCATTGTTTTAAGACGACGAAACTACAACTAAAGGGCGCCTACAAACTTTAAAAACCATACAGTTAAAAACTATATAATAATATATATTTTATGGTAAAAACTGCTGTTCTTTAATGGAGAATTCTTCTCATGGTTACGCGTGACCATGGTGAGAATTCTTCATTTTACTGCCTCAAGATAAACTATGAATCTGAAACAAAAGGAATGAGAAAAATACTGATAAAATGCATCACTTTACGCAACAGGACATTTAAAGTCTAGACAGTCAGAACCATAGCTAACTACAACTAAAGGGCGCCTAAAAACTACAGGGTTGTGACATAAGACCTCACAACGACTGTTTCATTTCAAGCTTAACTTGTCCATTTCACTTTTTTGGCGGTTACAGCGTAAACCAACTGCTGTGACACTACACCATATCGGTTTGCACTCAACCATTTGTCGTCACGCTAAACCCTTTGGGGTCACGCTAAACCCTTTGGGGTCACGCTAAACCGTTTCATTTTGCGGTGAGAAGATTGATGCAATACTAAACTATTGCGGCTTACGATTAACCATTTGCCGATAACTTAAGCCATTTCAAACTACTCCGAAACGTTTGTGTCAAGTCACTGAACCAAAGTACAGTTAGCTGAACCGTTTGTCATTTCCACTCTGAACCAAGGGTGGCTACACAGTTTCTGAATTAGATAAACCATTTTCTGTTTGAATATTTTATTTCACCCAAGGCAACTTGTCTATTTGTATTTGAAATAAATCTCTTAAGATAAGGTGAAACGTTCCTCTAAAGACAATTAAACCATTTCTGTTTATTACAAACCATTTATTATGCCTGTACTTTTGGCGGTGATGGCCACCTATAACCTTGCCATGTTTGTCTTGGTAGTGTTTATATATGAAAGATGACCGTTGTTTATGTCCGTCCACACTCACGTGTAAGTGTCTGCGCGTATAGCCCACATAACTTGCATCACACAGGTTACAATGACAACCATAAACAACGCGTTGTTGGTTTTCGATCTGTGGCTTTTTCTCTTCAACTTTTAGGTCTTGGTTGATTTTACGGCTGACGAGCACAGGTTGGACTTTGTCTGTACTTTCAGGCTGAGGTCCTTGAGTTATTTCTTGACATAATCTGCTGATTCTTGGTCTTTTACCTTTCCTTCAGCTTTTCATCGAGCCATTTAGCAAGAGCAAAGTTTTATGTGTGCGTTGCTGATAATATAACTCACATAGCTAACTGTTCTGTATGGGTTTTTGTAACCCATATAGGTGTGCCAATCTGGAGCCTGAAGGGCAAACAGAGTCCGCAATGATCTTTGGTAGGATTCTACGTACAGTGGAGTCTGCGATCTTCTCCTTCTGGAGTAGGGGGTGATAGTTTTTCTGTGATCTGCCCTTGGTTTTGAGTCCCTCCAAAGGGAGGGCACAAAATTTGTTCGTAACGTTCATGGAAACTTCAGGTAATATTCGTAGATACTCGGACTTGTCCTTCACCACTGTTCGATGTTGCACTGTGACGAATCTCTTTCTAACTACTTTTGAAAAAATAGGCAGTCTAGGCTTCACAAATTTAGCTCCTCTTTTCGTCATAGGTCGCTTATTTATGTCATATGCCCTCTCTTCAAATAAATTTTTTTCCGTGAAGTTTCCACGATGTGCAGATCACACCTATTTAGATATTTCTGCAGCGAAAAGTTTTCAATTTTGCGCCTGAGACGCCTTTCGTAGTGTCACGGCAAGAACTGCAAAAATTATATCTTCGGAACTTCTCGGCATACTTCGCTGATTCAAACGGTAAAAATTTCTATCCTTAAAAAAAAACATCTTTCCTCTAAGTTTTCATGATGCATTGATCATTCCTTTTAAGTCTATTAAGATATTTCTGCAAAGAAAAGTTTTGTTTTTTTAATCACGCCGCCATCCTCAAATGAGATGTTTATCGTCTTCTGTAGTGTCACGGGAAGAAGTAAAAAAATTAAATCTTTGGTTTTTCAGGAACAAAGTAATTAGTTTCAAATTCATCCTTGTTTCTCTAGTGCATACTGTGCCCAATAATCGTCAGTTCGAATGTCGATCTACGAAGATACTTCGAAATAAACAATAAGTGACAACGGGTCAAAATTGAGTGAAGTTCGGTATTCTACTGTTACCGTCACTCACTCATTACCTCATTCGATCATTTCGATAACATATGAGGCTTCACCACCTTATAAGAAGCAGTGGCCACAAAAGGTTGTAGTTCCCTGCCTTTATTTGCATGCAACTGCTTTTTTGCTTTGTACCGACTCTCGAGCGGACAGCTGCGAAGAACATTTACCCGATATGCCGCCAGTGACTATTAATTCGCTAAATTCGCTAAGCGTCGGGGTTTTTTTTGTAGGAGTACAGCAGTGCAGTATTGATGAGTTGTACAATCTCTATTAAAAGACACACATGGTAGTGCTTTTAACACAAAGCGCTCAAAGCACGTGGCCCATAGAAACGAGGATAATCTATAAAAGACAGACTCGTTGACCTTCAAACGAAGTCTCAAGTTTTAAAGTTCATCAGTTCACTAAAATGGCGGAAAGTGATCCAATGACAAATAACAACTGTGAACTTTGTTTTATACAGTTTGCCCCTGCTAAGTATATTTTCAGAAATGTTTGTGGTTAGACGGGCGTCATACGAAAACGAAATTGACGCACCTCGAGGACTGTTATCTTTCTTGTTTCCCCGAGAAATTGTTGAGATGAATCGACATGCTAGCATAACTTTAAAACAAGGTAGTAGTTTGTTCTGACAACGACTTTCATCTTTGTTCATAATTTCTTTTTAAAATCAGTAAAAATCAGCCACATCTGTTTAAAAATGTATCGTATGATTAATTTAAGGTTTCATCAAATCAAAGAAATACTTTTACAGACATCACTTTTTGCTTCTAAGAAAACACCCAAATGGTGGTCGTATTTTACTAGTTTGAGAACTATACCCGAAACGGAAAAGCGGATGTCTTCAGACGATATATTTGATTGCCTTTCGCGAATCAGGTTCTTTTGTTAGACATATTTAGATCGTATTTGAATTTAAAGTTACTGAAAGTCAAAATGTTTCTGAGCACATTATCCTGTTTTATATTAACTATCAGCCACAAACAATGCTCTCAGCTGCATGAGTTGGCAGCAGAAGGAGGAGTGCGTCATTCCTTGGCGTCGTTTATCTTTTCCATCGATAGCGCAGCTACGGATCTGTGTAAATATTTTGTTCGGCGCAGCTTTTCAATTAAGCTTAACAGGAAACTAAAAATGCAATTTATCATTGAGAAAGAGCTTTTAGACAATGGATAATAGTCTGGCTCTGATTCAAAAGAAAAACGATCTCTACGACCATACACATCCTCGGTTCCTACTTCATCTCCACCCTGGTATGTCTAATATAGATTAGTGATTAATGGCGATCTGCTTCAACTCAGTATAAATTTAGTAAGATTGCTGATGTTTCTCTTTGTTACAGAAATTCAATAACTTCACAATCCGAACAAGTCATTCCATCAGCCAGATTGACTCCATCTTTGAAAAAAATTGGCATTGTAGGAGCTGGGACCCAGACAGTGTAAACAAGAAATAGAGTCAAGGTAACTTACCGTTAATAATTTTTTCCCATTGTCATGAAATACTTCAAAATGAGATAAACTTGAAGCCTGTCGCCAACAGCTTCGAGGTTCCTTTCCGTCGCCCCTCGATAATTTGTTGCGAGAAAAGCTAATGAGCTCGACTTGTGTGGAAGCTCATTGAGAAATCAATAAATGCTATGGCTTTTACAGACCAATTTAAGTTTGCCGTATTATCAGATGTTTCCACTATTTCTCAGACTTCAACGATCCGTAAGCAAATTAACAAAGTGAAAACCCGCGTCTGGTGTTTGTCTTCCTACAGTCTACAGCTAATCACTGCCAAAATTCCAGTATCGCAGCTGTAAAAGTGAAATTGATGAGGGAACTATTTTGCAAACGCTTCCAAGCTTTCTTAAAATTCCAAAAATTGATCAAGATTTCTGGAATGAAAAGTTATCGGTACAATCACCATACTGAAAGCATACGGTCAAAACTCATATGTTCCAGATGGTTCCTGTAAATCATTGGATTCTATTTTTATCATGACATTTTCAGTACGTTTGAAGGAAAAAATCCTTATTGAACCAAACTAACCAACGCATGCCTGTTTCAACATCGCAAACATAAAACTTGTTTTCTTCCAAACCCGAAAAGTGTCAGCAACTGAGCCTTTGTGGAAACAGGGCATATAATTTCCCGTATCCGTTTGAACCCTTACTGAGCAAATGACGGAAGACCAGTTGTTTGTCTTAGTTTGAGGTTTTCGAAAACAGCGGAAAAGGAAGAAGCATTAACGATGGTAAGCGAAGACTCACGCAAGAAAAATTTTGAAATAGCTGTGTCTTCGTGCAGATTTCACTGTAAGGCCCACTGAATAGCCCTTTTTTTAGATACCAGCGCCATATTGGACATGTAACGGCGCACACGTGAAAGCGAGAGTGATATCTCTGTGGGCGATTTTGGGGAAATTAGCACGTGGGCAGTAAAATTGTTCGATTTTTATGGAAAATGGATGGTCCTAGCCGAAATCCCGGCAAAGCTAATTTTTCTTTTAAAATGAAAGGAAAGCAGTGTGCCGCTTTCGGTTGTTCAAGTACATTTCATGGCCCCATTGATTTGCCTACGAGCTTTCACTTCTTCAAGTTTATACACGTAGGCATGTATTTTTGCTAAGTATTTATCGTTTTATACTTATTTCATTCTCTGTGAATCATGAATGGGGGAAACTATTGTTGAAAATTAGTACAAATGAACTATTAAGTACCTGAATTGCTTTAAGTTCAACAGAGTTCTTTTTATTCCAGCAGTAAATCAATAAGTTCAGTACTGCTCACCTGTTTACTTCATGGCTTGCCAAAAACACTGCTAGCAGAGAAACTCTTCGAAAGTTACTGCTTTTAATAAAATAACCAAGACACTGTATCTTCAGAGTTGTCACTTATTATGGCAGACCGAGAAAACTGACACAAATTTGGTAGCAATTGTGACAAAAGAAGTTTTCAGTAGTTGTTGTTTTTTTGTGATAGCATAATAATCCACTAAGGATGCTTGGTGGAACTCTCAAAAAATATTTTGTGTGCATTATGTATCAATCAATTTGATGCTTCAAATTGAAAAAAAGACAAAGTGGGTTTCACCAACAAAAAGAGATCTCAAACAGAGATGAACTATGACACTAGATTCTCTATGATTTAAGATTCTCTTTCAAACAAATCTTGTGGTAACTGTAACAGAATAAAATGAATATCTTGATTGGGATATATTTCTCAGTATTCTTTTGAAATGTCTTCTTTACATCTCAAAATTAGATCATCATAACATTGGTTAACACAATGCAACAAGAACTATTCTAGCAAACCTTTGTGTCAGAAGGTCTCTGAGTACTAAAATACTAAGAGTGGGAATATCAATTCATTGAAAGTTAATCTCTGACAGAAACTTAAATGTGTTAAAAGGACTAGTATTGTTGACATCAGTAGTTGAGGGAAAGCATTTAAGTCCCCTTCCTTTAACCCCTAAATACCCAAGATCTGATTGTTATTTCTCCCTTTTTAGCTGCTACACATTTACTTGTAAATAAGTTATGAGAACTTGATGTAAGATCAAGATAACTTCTACCTGATAAGTTTCAGTATAATTCTCATTATCTTTTTGCTGGATTGTGTTTGGATTTTATTGGGAGAAGTTACAAGAACCAGTCACTTTTGGGAGTTCTTAGATTGTCTGATATTTTGGTCTGATTCTTTCATTGCTGTCTTGCCACCTAACAAATTACTTAGAGTTGGGAACTTAAACGGTTTCCAATGAATCACAAGCATAATTTGTCCAGGGCCAGGAGGGTATGAAAATATTATGACAGTTTCCCTCATGAGTTGATAGAAAGAAAGGTTAAAATCCAGTGGTTCTCAGTACAGGCTCTATTTTATACTTATAAATACGGGAGGAAAAACTGCGGTCCGTAACTTACAGTACGGACTGACGAAACGAGGTTAAAAGAGAAAAGTCGGTAAAAAGATTGTCGGCGGATTACAACGCAAATATTAATACGCAACTCTGTGACGCAAGTGTTAATAAAAGACATGTTGTCCCAGCAAACACCACATTTTAAGAAGAACATGCCGACCCGAATTCGCGTTTTACTTATTAAAAATAAAACACACAACCAGTAACCACGAATCCTTTCAGCGGACCTTTGTTGAGATTGTCGGGGCTTCATAACCAGCCCGCTCCGCAGAAATGCCAAAAGTACCCTTTCTTTCCGCCACAACCGCGACTGAATTTTCCACAGGAAGCCTAAGTAGAGTATTGTGCTACCACCAGAAAAGTCGACGAAACACCGACAACGCAAATGTTCTTTTTCCCTCGATGATCTACATCGTAACTGTACAAATCATCAAGCCAGACCTAATGCTAAAAACTTCAAGATAATGGTCCTCGCTGATGCGTGGTATGTTCTTTGTCAAATGTTAGCCTCGAGGATGAGTTAAATTTAGTTCGGGTTGAGCTAAACTTAGCTTTGAAGAAACAAAGGCGAAAATAGTCAATGATCGTTGTACAGGAGTTCGATAAACAAGGAAACACATCATCGGAAATAATTTCGTTGCGCTTTAGACCACAAAAAACAGAGACTTGAACAGCAGGTATGATTTTATCTACGGAAATACCGAATAAATTAAGTTAGCAAGACAGCAACTCCATAAATTAAGAGATGGAATTCAGATCATAATAACAGCTGCTCGTGTTGTCTGGGGTAAACGTTTCCCTCAGAGCCTTAATTTCCGCAGAATTCATCGATATCAACTAGGGATCTGACGATGTGAAATTGTTTTCAGTTGGTTAACTTTACCAAAAGATGTCGAAGAACTTCCTAGGGAGGGCCTCTGCTAGCCACAGTTGTTACATTTTCAGCTCTAATTTTGTGCGTATAACAGACGTGAATTGATCACAGGAAATGGAGAAGTGAATCGTTTGTCAGAATTGCTAGTCAGTTGTAGTCGTAAGCCTGATCTGGACGCAAGTGTTCATTAATATAAAGTACAAAATTTGAAGCCAATTCGTCCGCCACGATTCGAACAACATGATTATGAATAAGCCAAGGTAATGACGTACTCGAACAGGGTGTACCAAGAGGGTTTCTTAGTTGCCCATGACCGCCTGTTTATGACATTACTTTTTTTTAAGTCAGTAAAATACAAATGTTGTACTTCAGGTTTGCGAAAACGCGCGAATCCGAAGAGTCTACAGGGCATAAATCGTTCCCAGTACCTGCTTTAGCTGCCCATGAATACGAGCTCGCTGTTGGAGTAGCGGTGCCCGTGAGGTGTTAAGAAATTCGTCACTGGACTAGAGTTTTTTTGTTTGTTTAAATGAAAAATCTGTCAACAAGCAGGGTAAAATAGGTGCGACGCCCAATTCGAAAAATTTGTTAAAATGTTTGCAAATCGCCAAATTTTCGTCAATCTTCAAAGGACCCGATGTCCTGCCTCGAGGCTTCCAAATTTTGGGGAAACAAACATTCATGTTTTTTAAACCATCAAGCTGTCATGATATGTAAGATATGCCTGGATAAAATACAGTTCCGCTAGTCTAGTAGTTTGGCGTGCGATGGCTGGGTAGGTTGAGGACACTTTGTGAACCTAGTGCTTAATTTTTGTAAGAGAAAAAGAGCATAACTTTCAAACAACGAAAGTAACGCATTACGTCACCTTGAAAGAAAGAAAAAAACCTAATTTATTTAAACTCACACAGGTATTTTGTGGCCTATTTTCTCTATTGTCTAAATACTTCTAAGCAAAAATAAAATGCATCGGTGCCACGCGTACTTTTGTCTTCCGAATCACAGTCGTTGTTTGGTCTCGTCATTCAACATCATCTATTCCCCGTTGGAAAGAGAGCGCGTTGCGTGACGAGACCAAAGAACTGTTGCGGAAAGGACTACGTTTACTGCCGTTCCTGTAACAGAGAGACAATCAAAATTATTCGTCTACAGTTAATTGCCTCAAAAATATAATTCTACGACTACGAAAAGCAAACTGAAACAGTAGACCCTTACCAAAGATATGTTACGGTCTCTGGTAGGTGAAGATACAGTGAAAAAAAGAACAAGATAATATTTCAAAGAAGGCTCATTGATTGGTTGTTGCCTGTGTGGACTTTGCCTCTGAGTATGAAATAAGTGATAAAATGCTGGTTGTTTACAAGGAATTAACACTCGTTAAGTCCAAGGTAGCTAAAAGCCAATTTTATTCGCAGACAAAGTCAAAACACGGGAAAATTGCGCGGAAAATTGCGGGAAAATTGCGCGGAAAATTCACTATCAGCAGCATTTAGTTCCACATGAATTTGTTTCAGTCGGGTTGGACGATGCGGTTAGAATCCGTGATAAACAGCAGGTTGTTTACAAGGAAATGACACGAAACGGAGCGAAGTCTAATGTGGCAAAATAGAATTTAAATGGTGGAATACAATTCAACCACGTAAAAAATTGCCCAATGTTCATGTAGTGCAATGATTGGGTATGTTCTGATTGGACTTTGAACGTTATTTTCATAGTACGTGATGTAATATCCGTTGTTTGAAGCGTACGTTGTGAGAAAAGGAGCGGAAAAACACGTTTTAACTTTAAAATGATATAAAAAGTTAAATGTGAACCTTTAATTTCCCGACGTTTATCGACGAGGCTCTTGCAAGGCTACAAACCATTACACTTATCAAATGAGCCCAATATTTCTGGTTAATGCACAGCTCCCCTGATTTCATGACATCATTTGCAAACGCTGTGATTGGTGCAAAATATCTGATAGCTGTGATATGACTGGTGGGAGATACATACCCTAATGCGGCGATCTGATGGTGCAAGCAACATACCACTATACACGATAACATATAGTTATTATTTTTTTAAAAAAATAAAAAACTAAAAAATGGTGCTATATAAGGAGCCACATGCAGTATCAGACTGCCTATTTTTATGATGTATTTACTATTGATCAGTTCAATAAGTCTTGTTCAATTCAGGAGACTATTTCATGGAGGAAATACCAGTCATATTTCTGCGTGACTTTAATAAACATATTTACAGGTGCTTACGACCTGTCACCCGCACTAAGAAAGCCAAATATGTAAATGTTGGCTGAGATGAGGGAAAAAATCAAATAGCTGATCAAAAAGTGACTAATGAATTAGTTAAAACTGGTCTGCGCAAAGTTTATCCTGACTTTGCTATATCAAGTCGTATATGATTGAGAGGTAAGCAACACTCACGGAAACAAAGCATTTGATGTGACTTCGAATTTGAGCTTCCGGAGTCATTTCTCTTCTTATGGAGACAGAAAATTCTAACACTTCAAAACCATTGCTGCGATCTTTAATATTATAAATAGCTTTCTTGGGAGACGTTTAGGAAATACAGAACAATCGAGATGATTATCAGTCAGTAAGGACACGATAATAGATATTTGATTAATGACTATTTTCCTACATAAACATCCTTCGACCGAAGAGCAGCACTTGCAGGAAATTTATCAAAAAGGGCTTTGGTGGCGAGCTCAGTGTTAAGCCAATTCAACCCTCAGTATTTAAATAAAAAAAGTCAGGATCGAAGATATATTTCCACGATTTCTGCGCGGGTACATGCAGGCAGCATTAAAATGTTTGGAGTGATCCTTTCTGTAAACAGTCAACAGTTCAGTAGTTTAATCCGATTAAAATTTCTTCAATCGCAAATTACCTGTGTGGATACGTTCGTGACTTGGTATCATCCACAGATCAGCATATGATTTATCTTATTGCATTTGTGATCATATTTCTCATCGAATATCAGGCAAAAAACAAAAATTTGCCTCGCACGAGACATGTGGTTTCGAAGTTCGCTTGACAATGGCACTTGGAAGCACAGGGTCGAAACCTGTCGAAGACTGAACATTTTCGGGTTTTTTTGTCCAGTTTCTTCAGTCGTGGCTCTCCTGTGCCGATCAGTTCATTATTTCTTATCAACTACAGGAGAAAATAATTGAAATATTTATTTTATTTATTTGAGAATGCAGACAGTCAAATTAAAAATGTGTCGTCGGCACAAAGGAAAATGTCGTCGCGAAAAGCTTTTGCTGTTTTTAAAATCCTAGAAAATGAAGCTATTATCAACCATTAGCTGCAATAATCGGGAAAGCTCGAATGATAATTAGTGTTATTACAAAAAAATAATCGAAATTACAAGCGAAATACAAACTTTTTCCGTTTTCCTTGTTTTGTATTTTGCATTGCTCAGGCAGATGACGTTAAAAGGAAACACGGATAAACGATCGCGAGCTTGTAACGTTAACTCGCTCTTTTTAGGCTAAGGCATTTTTTGCAATTTTATTCTTTCATAGAAAAAAGGTTCAGTCACGTGCAGTCTAAGCTCGCGGTCACCTTCATCACGTATATATGTGTTGCTTGCGTGGTTTATCATGAGATAGTCGCACGACCAAAACCACATTGAAAACAGCATTTTTCAGTTTATCCATTGGTTAACCACGTGCTGCAATCATTTCGCAAATTAGCAATATCTTAAAAACAAAACAAAACCCCCTAAATTGCATCTTCATTAGGAGGTCATATGAAATATTCCTACTTTTGCTTCTTTTGTCCGCCAACTTTGAGAACCGAGTAAAACTCGTTCAGATATGATTATTGTATCCATTGCTCGATACTGCTTTCATCATTCACATTGCACAGGTATGTCGCTCGCTTATCATGTTATGTTAACGCGACTCAGACGCAGCGTTTTTAGAGTACTTGAGCAGAAAAAAAGCAGTTGGGTAACAAATGACTTCTTAGACGTTTTGGTGTTTAGTATCGCAGAGCATTTTTACTCGTTGTTTGTATTTGAAACGTTGCAATTGAAAATATATATTGAATGCATATACCTTTTTTCTCATCAATATACAAACACCTTTTTAATGAGAAAAGAAAATATGAAAATATATTAAATATGTATGTTCAAATTGCAACGTTTTGAAAACGAGTGTGTATATGTATGTATGTATGTATATATATATATATATCAGGTGTACAATTTTGACTTTCGTAAAACAGTGCTCAAAACATAGGAGTAGAGCGATGTATATATTGTGGGAGGAAAAAGAAAAAGAAACTACAAGTTCATCCCCATAGACCTGTTTCGTGGTTGCCCACTCATCAGGGGATTTAAGGAAAATAATTTTTACCATCGCTTATATACAATATAATACAATTTATGCAGCGCGAAATTTAACAGTTTAGTTGTTGCGTAGGAGGGCTTTGATTCTTTGGTGGCAGGAAGACACGAGTTCATTACGTTTGTTTAGTGTTGATAGTTCGGGTCAGCAGATGATTAGGAATTTTTCTCTGAAGCAGAGATTACATCTTTTACTTGAGCTGTTGTACGGCGAGTGTGATGAGAGAATGCGCCAGGAAATAAAGTGCTCGATGTTGTTGTCTTTGAGGGTCCAGATGTGCTTGCTGAGTTCGGTGGAGTTTCTGTGTTTAGCGTGGCGGAATGATGCTGTGTGGTTTCGGTATCTTGTTTTGAAGTCATTCTCTGTGAGTCCGATGTACGTTTCTGTCGTGTTGTTGTCTTTGCTTGTAACGGTGGCTTGGTGAATTACTGATGGTTGCAGGCAGTTTCCGTCGAGCGGGCATGCGTTCTTTTGTCGGCAGTTGCATGTCTTGTTACTAATGGTAGCGGTGGCGGCAGTATCATCGGTCTGTATAGATGCGGTCAGGATGCGTTTATTATGGTTGTCGATTATTTGTTTCAAGTTGTACACCATCAAGATTACCTATGCCCTATGCGCTGTACGCTAGTCACATGAGAACTGAGTAAATAGCCTAACTTTCCAACGTCAGCTGAGTTGGTCACAATCCAGCCACGCAATCGGAAACGTAAGGGTTCTGCAATTTCTCCAACAGAAAATTGACTTCAAGTAAAGGACTTGGAGAGCGGCCATCTACTTCAAAGGAATATATTTCCTAATAGACTCAATGTTACCGTTTGTATTTTTAGCTGTTTGTGCCGCTCGTCCACATCCTGTAAAGGCTATCAGATTTAACCTTTCTATCCAATAAAGCTATCAAACTTCGGTAACGTTTTCTGTTTTGCTAGCATATAGGTTTTTTTAAAATTTTTAAAACTCGCTGACTCAGACGATTCAAATTACAAAAGTGCGTACATTTCAGGCAGGAGATGAATCATTCTTGATGACTTCTCTCGTGCTGATTTTCGCAATATGTATGCGAAGGAAAAGGCAATTCTTGTAGAGGAAGTCTCTTCAGACGAGGAGAATTCGACGGAACATGCAAATCCTGTCAATCCAAACTGATTGGCTGAACTGATTCCGTACGCTAGAGCCATGAAATAAGTACGGTCTTGGCCGAGGAACTGGCGAATCCAACTGCGGCGAAGGGATTGTAAATCGGTAGAAACGGAAAGCATTATTGAAGTCGTCAGCCATTTTCCGAACTTTAATAAACCACGAGGCAAACTTAGCCAGAGTATTTGGCACGCGTCATCGCTTATATACAATATAATACAATTTATGCAGCGCGAAATTTAACAGTTTAGTTGTTGCGTAGGAGGGCTTTGATTCTTTGGTGGCAGGAAGACACGAGTTCATTACGTTTGTTTAGTGTTGATAGTTCGGGTCGGCAGATGATTAGGAATTTTTCTCTGAAGCAGAGATTGCATCTTTTACTTGAGCTGTTGTACGGCGAGTGTGATGAGAGAATGCGCCAGGAAATAAAGTGCTCGATGTTGTTGTCTTTGAGGGTCCAGATGTGCTTGCTGAGTTCGGTGGAGTTTCTGTGTTTAGCGTGGCGGAATGATGCTGTGTGGTTTCGGTATCTTGTTTTGAAGTCATTCTCTGTGAGTCCGATGTACGTTTCTGTCGTGTTGTTGTCTTTGCTTGTAACAGTCACTACGCGCGATGCGATTGGCTGCGGCATTTATCAGGACAAGTTCTACCATCTCGCGAGGTAGTATAACTTGGCGTGAGTTTCCGGTCATATAGGCTAGATAATCGCTTGTTTTTCTGGTGAAAACAGCGTGTATCCTTAACTGGCTGAACTCAAGACGAACTGTTTTCACTGAATATCCGGACTTTTCCGACTTCATCTAACCAAAATAGTCCAAGTGAAAACACAACCAATATCGTAGGATATTTGCACTCTATTCGCGCGTTATTTGTACTCTTCTTTGTGCAGTTGGATAATAATTCGGAGTTAACAAAATTTTCCGCCAGTCCACGATTCATGTTCGCAAATAAAATGAATTGGCGCCTCTATAATGGTTGCAAACACTGCACCGTGGATTGACCTTTGGAACTGAGCCTGAAAAACGCAGAACAACAAACCAAGAATTTCACCGAATTAACATTGTGACCCCATATCTAGTTGGTATTAGCACATTCGCCTCGATAGCCTGCAAAAGTTTTTCGGGCTAATTCTCAGGCTCATAGAGTTATTGGCGCTTGGAGAGAGATGTCAAGAAAAGGGGGAAGGATGGACCAAAGAGCGTTCTTTAACATGCGGTCAAAACTTTTTCAGACTGATACCGCGCCAGGAAAACATCTCTTCGGCCCCATACGTGCCAAGTTATGTTAAAAATAATAAATATTCGAAGGTTGATATTGAAACCTTTTATTCATGCAGTGAAATGATCTAAGTGTTAGCATTAATTCGGAACTTCTAAACTGATGAAGAATTCGGTTGGAATTCATCAGAAACACGATTGCTGATTCTAATATTTTGGTCGGCAGATCACAAGGCAACGATAAGGACTGCATTACAGACTATATGTGAGTTTCTAGAGGTGAGTAGAAGCTTTGTATGTACTCTTTAGTGGACCTTTTGAGCTTCAAACGTCATCGATTGGACACTTGCTCTCGACTTGGTCTGTAATAGATAAACAACAGTCGTGACTAGAATGAATTATTGCTTGGCGTGAAGAATGGTTCACTACTGTTGCGCTTATAACTGCTACAATGTTTCCACAAATTCGGACTTTTCTTTTCGTAAATACCCTAAGGAACTTAAGCTTCAGAAGTTAAATATCCATGCTATATTTCTTCACCTGCTTGTCACGAATTCGCGTTTTAAGTTTGCATGAATAAATAGCCAGGACCCAGGGTTGTTCAGAGGGCGGTTAACGCTATCCAACGGATAAATCCATATCCAGTGGATAAGTGTTAACAACATGTGCTATCCAACGGTTAGAGATTTATCCAGTGGATAGCGTTATCTACCCTTCCAACCACCGGATCCAGAAAAATATTTTCGTCTCGTCTCGTCTCGTCTCGATTTTTGAATATAATGGTTTTTTTTCAGTTTCTCTTCAAAAAAATGTTGACTTTAATAATAAAAAAGATCCAAATAAAGCCTTGAGAATAGCCTTCAGTACCAAAGTGTGCTCTGAACAGTTCCAAGACAACGATGTTAAGTTTGTAGACAGCCGAACTAGGAAAATTGAAAGATGGCGTCTGTCTTTCATTGTTTTTATGATCAGGAGGAAAGTGTTTCGTAAAGAAATAGTGCTTTGTTTCCTGCAAGTTATTGTAGGTATGGTTGTCACAGGTCAGGAAAAGCCTGGGATAAACTAATTACCTCAAGGCCAAGGAAAAGTCAGGGAATTTCACTTTGAGTCAGGGAAAAATTATGTCTTCGAAAGAACTGATTCATTGGAAGTGAAATTCACGTAAAAATGAAATTGTTTACCTTCTTGGCCCTATCCATGATGAAAGATATTGACGCTTTTCTTTTTTGAGTTTTTTTAAATGAAAAAGAAAAAAAACTCTTTGTTAGAGTGTAGAGTGGTATGTTGCTTGCACCAATCAGATTGCCGCATTAGGGTATGTAATCATATCACACCAATCCCAGCAACTAACTGTAGAGGAATAATTTTGATTTTCTCCCCGTTAGAGGAACGGCAGTAAGCGTAGTCTCTTTTGCAACCGTTATTTGGTCTTATCACGCAACGCACCCTCTCTCAAACGGGGAATACATAGCGTTGTATGACGAGACAGAACAACAATTGTGAGGGAAACAACAGTAAGTGTGGCACCAATCCATTTTATTTTTGCTTAGGAGCATTTAGACAATAGACTGTGTGAGTTCAGATGAATTAGCTTTTTTCCCTTTCTCTTAAGGTGAAGTAATGCGATATTTCGTCTGTTTGAAAGTTATACAGTGTCCCATCTCGACCCGCTCAGCCGAAAAAAAACTGTTGCATGCTACGCATGCCTATCTTTGTGATGTGACATTAATTACGGGCATTGCTTCGAACAGTTAACAGATAATTCATGAAAATATTCACGATTCCCCCTGTACGCCATATGATGAAAGTCAGGAAGAACATTAAGGATGAACTCTACAGGAATGATTGGTAACGACGGATAAAAACAACCGACGAACTTAAGTGAATGATGCAGTACGCACATATATATCGAGTTACTTGAAACAGCGTTTAAATAAAGATTTCCGTTTTAAGAATTAACCTGGAGCATTTCATTTAGAGACACGGATACGGTAATTAAAAAATTTATCCAGTGCGTCATCACACAGAGGTAAATGTGTTCACGACGATAAGAATTAAAATTCATTGTGCAGGGTAGGTACTTTTGATTTCTGTCTGAGATCAAACGCATGATTGAGCTTACTTGAGTGGTAAATACTTATTTGTCAAAGACAACCATGAGGAATACGAGGCTTGAGGAAATATTTAAAGCACGGAATATTCAGAGCATGTCGTTTAAAAACTGACGTGAAAAAAAGGAAACTACGGAAGCATTAGTCAGTACGTGTCTCAGCATTAAAATTTAAACTCACATTTTAGAGATTCTTCAATCTTTTTTCGAGGCAAGATAGCAAACTTCTAGGAGAGAATAATGCATTTATTGTTGGTTTCATTCCCATGTGTAGTCAAAAAGTGTCAGACCCAACACATTGATCAGCTCCCAGTTGGCTTGTTAGCTCCGTTGGTAGAGCGCTGCACCGGTATCGCAGAGGTCATGGGTTCAAATCCCGTACGGGCCTGAATTTTTTTCAGGTCCTATTTTCAACTACTCGTTTCATTAGTATTCTTAGCTGCGAGGATCTCTTAATTTCGTAATTTCCCTCATTTCTACATCTCGTGAATGTAATTTCTGACGTTTGAGTGACAGTCTGAATAAACAGTCAAAACAGAAAGCGGCAAAACGAGTGCGCGTGCTTGGCGGATTTCAGCGTCGACACAGCGGCAAAATGAGTGCGCATGCTCAGCGAATTTGGCGCTTTGTTATTCCAGTGTAGATGAATTTCCTCCGGAAACGAAAATAACGTTTTACTCTTTTTAAGACTGATCTTGATCCGAGGAGAAATTTAATGGATTTTGTTCCGATGGAAAAGTTTGAAGGGTAAGGAGAATTATTTTGGTTATAGTCAACCAACGTTGAATTAAACTTATCCAGACAGCCCGTTACGTGTTCCCGTTCCATTCAGCAATTCTATTTACAAAAGACATTTCATCATCGGTATTGTTCAGTACAAGCGTTAAACTTCAAAAGCTTTCCAAAGTAAGCAACAATTGAAATAAGTTTTTTATTTGTCGCTAGTGATTACAAACTTGCCGCTCGGTCTACTTCTTAATAAAATATGGGAACGTTCTTTTGATCGATAACAGCTTTTAAATGTGACAGTGTACCAAGCCATTCTGCCAGATTCTTCCACAAAACCACTTAAACGTAATAAATGCAATAATATTAATACTTCACACATATCTTAACCTTCTTTGCGTCTGGAAATATGTCGATATCACCTCACGATCAACCGCCGTTGTTTGACGTTTACGTGCATATCTTGAAGTTGATGAAAGTAACCGTACACAAATTTATGGTGGCAGATGGCTTTACCCTCAGCCCATTCAAAAGTTCTTCGATTTCACAGCGTTAAGACTGTGCGAGTAAGGTGCCTTTAGGTGGAGATGGCTATCCATTAATATGGTGTTGTCATTTGCATCACTTACAAATGTAATAGTTAAACCATTAATTATATTAAAAGCAGCATTTGTGTCGGTAAGCCTTCTACTGAGGTGAATACTCAGAGCAGATTCTTCACTTGTATTAGGCTCCTTAACAAAACAAGCAGTTGACTCTTCTTCATAGCTCAAACAACCCAGGCTACTTCTGACATGAGGTATGGCTTCAAAAAAACCAAGATATGATTGTGACTGCATGAAACTGTCATATGCCTGATTTCCCCCTATCATACATAACATGAAGGCAAGAATCGAACTTGGAGTCAGTGGTTATTCAGTTGAAGTAATGATTTTTTTGTTAAGTCTGTCTTTGCTAACAACAAAGAAATAACTGTACAAGCATTGCTGCATTGCCTCCCTATTTCTAACTGAGATAGGAAGACTGGCAGTTGCCAGGATGTGACTGATTATGTAGTTGAAGATGGAACATGTATTGAAGTGGATTTTGGTGGTACAATTGAGTTAGAAAACTGTTGTTGGGCTTCTGACAGTGTTTGGTTTCAAGATTATTTGCATGAACCTCAGAATTTTTGGTGGCCAGGTTGCCCACAGTTGAAAAGTGGTTTTGGCGTGAATTTGCTACAGAAGCAGGCCTTTCTGTGGTCCTTTTTCTTTAGTTATCCCTTGTGGAACACTTGGTTGTGGTTTAATTAACTGTTCCAGATTTCTAGTTATCATATTCCCCCAGTCATGGGGGAATACTGCTAATTATACCACAACCAGGTGTTCCACACAGGACAACTAAAGAAAGACGACATACCGCAGAAAGGCCTGCCTCTGTTGCAAATTCAATCACACTCAGTCTTGACAACAAACACCAACAGCAGCTCAACAACAGTTTTCTAACTCAAGTGTACCACCACAGTACACTTCAATACATGTTCCATCTTCAACTACACAATCAGTCACATTTTGCAAACTGCCAGTCTTCCTATCTCAGTCAACAATTGGGGGTGGTCAAGGCAGCAATGCTTGTACAGCTATTTCTTTGTTGGTAGCAAAGACCTACTTAACAAACAAATCCTTACTTCAACTGAATAACCACCAATCACTGACTCCAAGCTGGATTCTAGCCTTCATTATATGTATGATGGGGGGAAAATCAGGCATATGACAGTTTCATGTAGTCACACTCATATCTTGGCATTGTCAAAGCCATACCTCTTGTCAGAAGCAGCCTGGGTAGTTTGAGCTATGAAGAAGAGTTACCCGTTTGTTTTGTCAAGGAGCCTAATTAAAGTGAAGAATCTTCTCTGAATTTTTACCTCATTAGAAGACTTAAACACACAAATGCTGCTTCTAATATAATGGTTTAACTGTTACACTTACATCATCTTAACGGATAGCCACCTCCACTTATGAAAAGGCGCCTAACTCGCACAGTCTCAACGCAGTGACATTGAAGGACTATTAAACTGGCTGAAGTTAAAGCTATCTGCGACGGTGAATTTGTGTACGGTTACTTTCATCAACTTCAGGTAACACTGTGTAGTAAGAAATGCATGTAAACGTCAAACAACGGCGGTTGATCGTTAAGTGATATCGACATATTTCCAGAGAAAGAAGGTTAATATATGTGTCAAGTGTTAATGTTATTGTATTTATTACGTTTAAGTTGTGTTGAGGAAGCAATCGGGCGGTACTGCTTGGTACACTGTTCGATAAAGCTTACGTCGATCAAAAGAACGTTCACATAAGCATAACGGCCGAGCGACAAGTTTGTAATTACTAGCTACAGATTCAAAACTAATTTCGATTGTAAAACAGCATTTACTACCAAAAGAGGTTACATCATAAAGCTTTTCAAGTTCACAGCTTGTACTGAACAAATACAGATGATGAAATGCGTTTTGTAAATAAAATTGGTGAATTAAAGGGAACACGCAACGAGCTGTCTGGATAGATTTAAATCAGCTTCAGTTGAACTATAACTAAAATAATCGTACTTACCCTTCAGAATTTTCCATAAGAACAAACTCCGTTAAATTTTTCGGTCGAATCACATCAATATCAGTCCAAAAAAGTGTAAAACGATGTTCGGTTCGTTCTTCAACGAAATTCATCCACGCTAGAGTTACAGGCGTCAAATGCACCGAGCATGCGCACTCACTTTGCCGCTGAATCGTCTAGTGTCATGGTAACGGTTTTTCTGATCTTTCCTTCATCTTGCATCTAACCAAACTGAACAAGGAAATTGACATAAATGCAAGTTAAAGACTAGCAATTCGTTAGAGCCTATATTTTACTGGCTTTGAGAAGCTGTCTGTGGCAAGCGCGGCGGAGCTGAATAAGAGGTATTTTACATGCCATCGTCACTTGTCGTTACAATCGTTTGACGTTCTTAGTCATAGGAATATTTTTATTTTGCAGATTTTGGGGCATGTACTAAAACCCGAAACAGCGAAACGAAACGATCGAAACGAAACAACCGAAACGAAACAACCGAAAAAAGCGAAACAACCGAAACGACCAAACGAAGCGATCGAAACGAAACGAAACGAACATAATGACCACAACAAAACGACCGTAACAACCAAAACAAACCACTACAGCAATCGAGAAAAGCGGACGATGAAATGTGGAGGAAAATGTAGATTTCAGATAATCTCTCGCATTTAAGGCCTTTGAATGTTAAGGCCGTCTCAAGAAACTGAATTTTTTTCCGCCACGCGAGCAGTTGAAATTACAATTTGACACTAATATGTAGTTTCCAGGACGGAGCGCCTTATCGAATCAGTACCAAAGCATATACGGAAAGGAGAGGAAGAAATAGATAAGGGTATTCATTGAAAACTTCTATGTCTGTGACTTTCTTATTGATTTTTTTAAATCAAGGTTTCCGCGACGCCTTATGATTTCGGTCAGGATTCATCTTGTGGAAGTTTGTTTCCAGGAATGACGGGAGAAATGACATAAAGTACATCTAACAATCAGGTCTGCCTGACAATCAAACGCAACGATATTTTAATGAGATTTTAGCTTTGATAATCTTAAAACTTGTTATTTTAGGAATTTGCTGACGCTCAAGATGCATTATTTCTAAGAACAAAGTACTTAATAGTGCATATATAGTCAACGTGAACGCATATAACTTAGATATGATGACGGAAGTGCGGACCCATGATATTTTGGGGGTGGGAGAAACCATACATTAAAGGTGTTTTTTTTTTTTAATGCTAATTTTTGGTCCTTACGGTGGTTTCGTTTCGATTGTTTCGTTTTGGTCGTTTCGTTGGTTTTGCATGTTTCGTTTCGGTCGTTTCGTTTCGCTGTTTCGGGTTTTAGTACATGCCAGATTTCGGTAATTAAATAACGGTGTAATATGTGACTAACACAGTCTATAGACTGTACGATTTTACGTCACTATCTGCGTCGGTGTACACACTGTAAGATTTTAAGCCGTCAAATAACGGCCTAAAATCTCTCAGTATAATGATAAACAATAATAATAATTTACATTTCTAAAGCGCTTTACAAAATATTCTATGAAAATATTAAAAACGATTAAACGATAAAATATGAAAAATATGAAAAATATTAAAATGTTAAAACAAATTGTAAGCCAGCTTGAACAGATGTGTCTTAAGCTTGGACTTAAAAATGGCTACACTCTGACTGTTTCGAATTTCAAGCGGCAGTTTGTTCCACAGAAGTGACCCGGAACGGGCAAAGGCGCGATCACCAAAGGTCTTAAAATTAGTTCGTGGAATCTTAAGAAGGCCCTACTCAAAGGAACGCAGATGATGACCAGAAATGGAGTGTGGCTGCAGATATTCTTGAATGAATTGTGGGCCTTGATTGTTAAGAGATTTATAAACTAAGAGTAACAACTTAAAATGAAAGCGATAAGTCACAGGAAACCAGTGAAGATGAGATAAGGCGGACGAAATGTGATCAAACTTTGGAGTCCTTAAGATTAATCGAGCAGCGGCGTTAAGCATCTTCTGAAGACGATCTGTCTGGTACTTGGGGACGCCAAAGAGAAGAGAGTTGCAGTAGTCCAAATGTGAAGTCACAAATGCGCGAACAAGAGTCTTCGCGAACTCAGGACTAAGGACTAAGGAATTTCCCAATTGGCGAATTTTATGCAAGCCATGAAAAGCCTTGCTTCAGATTTTACCGATGTGAATGGACATAGACATATTGGAGTCAAACCAGGAACCCAAGTTTCGAACACTGTCGAAGGGCTGGATGGTAGAATCACCGACGGTGATGGAATCCATTGATAATTACTGGCGGGAACTAACAACTAAGAGCACAGTTTTCGAATCGTTGGTTAACAGGCGGTTATAAATCAACCATGAGCAGACATCTGAGATGCAGGCCTCCACAGAAGCTATGGCGTGGTCTTGCGAAGATCTGCCATTAGGTCTAAACGACAGATAAAGTTGTGTATCATCGGCATATCCATGAGCAGAGGGAAGATGGTTAGCTATCACATGATATAGTTGAGATATTTATAATATAAATAAAATAGGTCCCATACTGCTGCCTTGTGGGACACCGCAGCTTAAGTGAAAGTCATCAGATGTGCAATTGTTAGTGAGAACACGTTGTTTTTGGCCAGATTGGTAGGACGCAAACCATTTATGGGCAGAGCCAATAATTCCAAAGTCGTTTTCAAGCACGTTAAGGAGAATCTGATGATCGATTGTATCAAAAGCAGCGCTCAGATCCAGTAGCACAAGAAGCGTAATTTCCTAACGGTCCATTGACATAAGAATATCACTTTGAACCTTAAGCATGTTAAGCAAGGCAGTTTCAGTTGAGTGAAATCTTCGGAACCCTGATTGTAAATTCGGCAGAGTTACATTGCCTTCACAGCGCTTAAACAGTTGAGAAAGAACTGCCTTTTCGACGATCTTGGAGAAAAATGGTAGATTACTTACGAGACGAGAATTTTTATAGGTTAATTCAAGGCCAGATTTCTTAAGCAGAGGTTTCACAATTGCGGTTTTCCAATCATCGGGAACGTAGGCGTGGCGAATAGAAAAATTAAACATGTTAGTAATAAAGGGTGCAAGGACGTCAAGACAAGACTTCTCAAGCCATGTAGGGATCAGATCCAAGGTGCATGGGGCATTAGACGATGTACTGATTGTATTACTAGCATCTTCAACTGATAAAGGCGAAAAACTGCTAAGTTTTACAGCTGGAACAGCGGTATGGGAACATGGAGGATTAACTTAAATATTATTGATGGAGTCCTTGATAAGTTCAACTTTTTTAACAAAGAATTCCCCAAATTTATTCGCAAGTAGAACTGGATGTATATATACCGACTAGAAAAATTTACGCCTTTAGTAAGTGGCATAAATTCTTACTTAGAAGAATTTACATCGTTATGGTTACTGGCGTAAAATCTTACATCTATACACTACTAGAAGAAATTACGCCATTAGTTGCACATATACACTACCGACTTGAGGAAATTACGCCGTTAGTTGCTGGCGTAAAATCTTCCATATACACACTACAGACTTGAGGAAATTACGCCGTTAGTTGCTGGCGTAAAATCTTCCATATACACACTACAGACTGGAGGAAATTACGCCGTTAGTTACTGGCGTAAAATCTTACATAGATACAATACCGACTGCAAAAGATTGCGCCTTTAGTTACCGGCGTAAAATCTTACATGTATACATTACCGACTGGAAGAAAATACGCCGTTAGTTACTGTTGTAAAATCTTACAGTACAAACAATACCGACTGGAAGAAATTACGCTGTTAATTACTGGCGTAAAATCTTACATATATACATTACCGACTGGAAGAAATTACGCCGTTAGTTACTAGCCTAAAATCTTACATAAATGCATTACCGACTGGAAGAAATTACGCCGCTAGTCATTGGCGTAAAATCTTTTGCGTTCAATTTTTGCTCTTCTTCGCATGTAGCTATTGTCGTGAGCAATATGTAAGCTGGATTTAATGATTCTTATCACTGCACAGGAAGTGTACAACCGTTTGCATTTTGAGCGTTTATTTTCAGCTCTGGTAGAGCATTATTGTACATTACTGTGCAGCTGGTAATCACATCATATAACGATTCAGATTTCTTCGAGAAGTTGAAATATTCTTTAAATCTCTGCTGAAAGGTTGGAACGTTGTACATATATACAATTACAGAAACAAGGTCTTGTACAGACTGATTTTTTGATGCTACACCTAAAATAATGAGGCCGATCAACAAAGAACATTTGACGACATTTCACTTGATTCTTTAGTCTCTTTGGTCTTCTGTCAAGGGGGAACAAAGGAAGAAATAGCAAGAAATAGCAAGCGATTAGCAGTAGTAATAATAATGATAATAATTATAACAAGATTATGATGATTTTTTGGGTCTGAGAGCCCGTGTCACCTCTGTATAAAGAACTGATCACAGAGAACAGGTGGGCAATTCTTTGAAATTAGACCTTCATAATGAGGACTCCCAAAGAGTACTTTTACTTTGGATCAGAGAACACACACCTTGAGTCCTCTCAAAAAAAGTGAGAAAAAAAACTGGAAAAATTTCTTTTTACCATAAAGCACCGTAAGAGGTGCTTAAAAAAAGGCCAGTAAGATACTTACATAAAAGAATAAAGTTTTTACAAAGTAAAACTAATATAACTTAGACACAGTGTGTGTCTGCATTACACACAGTGCGTAAACGTTATGAAGAATGGTAGTTTGTAAACCGCTAAGAGATTATTTATTCGTTAATCTACGTACCTCAGATTATAAAGTTTTCTCTGGCACTTCTGAATTTGCTTCCTATACTACCAGCTATAGGTGCAGCTCGCATATTTAGACGACTAATTTATTTATTTATTTAATTGCTTTCACCATGATCACAATGCTACAATAAGACTAGGAAGAAGAAATACATTTGAAGAGGTCATAAGAACGAGAGACGAAGGTGCAGGACACAAAACAGAGTGAGGCTCCAAATTAAGCGCGCCCAAATTTTGCTTTGGTTTTCTCAACATTTGACTTTTCTGCACTCCAAATTGGTCTTATACTCCTTGAAATCACTTTTTTCATGAATACATTTACATTTATCTTTTTTTATTTGGTACCTCTAGCTGGTAGGATCTTAGGAGCTTTAGGAAATACTAGAGGTACAGCTTGCATATTTAATTGACTTAGCCTAATTTTTATAACAGTCTGCTTTGAATTTTACTCTTGGGCTTTCCATTTAGTCTTACACTACATTAGAATCACTTTTTTCGTGAATATCCTCTTTTTCCTCAATCGAGTACCTCTTAGGTGGCTTAAGAAATACTACAGGCTAGAGGCACTTCGTGCATATAAAGTGAATTTAGCTCATTTCATTTACTTTTTGATTTATGGAAAAACCTTTCTACATTCCATGTTAGTCTTGTACCATTGTGGAGTCACTCCATATGTACGTTTTCATGTTTTGCAATCTTGTTCATTTGGCTAGTAGGATCTTCGATTACTCAAAAGACACTACTAGCCAGAAGGGCAGCTTATGTATGTGAAGTGAGCTTGAAATCATTTAAATTGTTATGTTATAAATGAATTTCAGGTAAATAAATTCTAAACTAGTCTGATTTTTTTTGGTTGTAGATTTATTCCAATATAATTCAAACCAGTTTTAAATGAATTTGACTAAAAAATTCATTTTAGACTTGAACATTTCAACCAGATTTACTGAAGTTTGTGGTACAATACTCTGCATAAGTATATAAGTGAAATTTCTCAGAAAGGAACAGCCTCTATTTTCATGATATTTGCGTTTGATTAGAGGTACTGTTGACAAGGCAAACCCTTGATTACTAAAACTAAGACTAAGACTTAAATGGAATGCCAAATAGTGAAATGCAAAGCAGGCTGTAATAAAAATTGGGCAAAGTTGATTAAATATGCAAGCTCATTGTACTTCAAGTATTTTCTAAGTCTCCTAAGATTCTACCAGCTAGAGGTTTAAGACTAAACAAGAAATAACAAAATGTCAATGTATTCATGAAAAAGTGATTCCAAGGAGTGTAAGACTAATTTGGATTGCAGAAAAGTCGAATGTGGAGCAAACCGCTGTAAAAATTGGGCAAAGTTGACGAAATATGCAAACTGTGCCTCGAGCTGGTAGTCTTTTCTAATCCTCTTGAGATCCTACTGGCTAGAGGTACAAGACCAAATGAAAATAAATTAAATGTATTCTTTAAAAAAATGATTCCAAGGAGAGTAAGATTACAATTTGGAGTGTAGAAAGGTAAAATGTGTAGCAAACCGTGATGAAAGTTGGGCAAAGTCAAGTATGCAAGCTGTACCTCTAGACGGAAGTATTTTCTAAGCCCCTTTTAAGATCCTACCAACTAGAGGCACAAGACCGCATAATAATAAATAAATGTGTACGTATTCTTGTAGAAGTGATTCAAAATAGTGTAAGACTAATTAAGACTAGGATTTTCTGTTCCTTTCCCACCATTTTAGACCTTCTGGAACTTAAAATGAAAAGGAAAAATGCTATAGAATAATCTGCTCGAAAAATAATGGACATCACGGTCTTAAAGGCGACAAAATAAGCTTTCGAGTCGACAACACTACAATTCTCTAAAGCGATGCTAATTAGGGCCGTAAAGCGAAAACCAAACTATCGGACTTCAAGCGAGGCCTGGAGACATTATGAAGATTCAAAGGCACGGTAAATATCACGTTTGAGTAATGAGATGTCCAAAAAGTATTGTTTTATAGAAGATTTTGTGTTAAAACGTAGAACTTTCAGTATTTTCAACACAACGCTGCGCAATATTCTAGCCGTGAAGTCAAGTAAACATCGATCTAAGCATGATGAATTCTACTTCGTGGGTTTCGCACACGTAAGAAATTCGTACGTTTTTCGGTTCTAACAGAAAATCAAGAACTGTTTTGAATAAAGCTTTCTTCCCGCAGGGTCGGCCAGGGGGGGTAGTGGAATACCAATATACCCGAAAAAAAATCGACAAAATACCCCAAAATACCCCAAATTCCTCCAAATATACCCAAAAATAATCGAAGCTTTGAATACTTTATACCTGAAATTCAAAGAAAGTGATATACTGAATACCCATATTTAAGCTGCAATATACCGTATACCCGATTTAAAACGCCCCTGAATACCGAATACCCAAAAACCCTGACCGACCCTGTTCCCGAAACGTTCCTTAGTCAGTTTTGTCTTTCTCCTCATTTATAATTTCCATGTAACATGAGATCTCTCCACACACTGATTAATTTGCATATTCACTTTGAAATCCGATCCGCATACATTTTTTGCACACGTGCGCAAAAATTTACTGATTTTTATCTTTTATCTTGATTTTAGAGTAAAAACTTAATATGCATCTATTGCTTTCCTCGTTGATAGTAAGTTATTTAAATGGTCATCTTTCATGTGAACTTGTTTTTGGGGAAAAAAGATTTGTCAAACTTTACTGCGCATTGTGTTTACCTTTCCGGTTTCTCCAAAATTTTAACTTTTGGGTAGGCACGTGTTACACGTAGGAGTCAATGGGTTAGGAACTCGTCGCCAGTGCTCCTCGGGTGTACCTCGTAGTTGTTCGGCGTAACGTTCGACCCTCTCTGTTTGAACGGTGAAACAGATTGTGCATCGATTCTATCTGGTAATATGAAAAATTGGACCCTTCTTTGGGTTTAGAGGTGAGAAGAATATGTTTGTATTATAGCCAGACGTTTTCCATTATTGTACGTCATGCCATGTGGTTTGGGCCAAAAAGCATTGTTTATTCACTTAAATTCAATCACTCTGACGTAGAGCTAAAGCTCCAAACGTCAGCTTTTTAACTATTTACGGTGGCCAAGTCACGCCATCGACTCAGTTTATGTTACGTAATGACCCTGTTGTTATTTGTTATTTTGAGACAGAAGCCCAAAGCTTGGTAAATGTACTTCTCAGCACTTTTAGGTATTTCTGATTGTTAGTCAGCCAACTGTGGGCAGTAACTATTACTTTAGCAAGGCTGATTATTCAGCAGAAATTATTGTGGGGCTTTCAATAGATATTTAAAAGCTATTTTGAGGGTTGTGTTATAATAGTGTTGTGTTATGCTCTATATCAATAGTGAATTATTTGCTTAGATAGCAAAATAACTTGATTATCATGTCAAAGCAAGGAAACCACACTCATCCATATTATTTGTGAAATGTTAGACGTTAAGGAAAAAGGCATTCAGGCATGAGAGAGTTTGTTGTTTAGTGGCTTTGGAGAGATAATAAAAGCTATCATGTTATGACTAATCTCTACTTAAAGATTAGAAGTGAGCAGACTGGAAATTGAATTGGGCAGGATGTTGCTGATTTTATCAATGGATCAGTCATTATGGTTATGTATTAAATGTCTCCTTTGTCAAGGTGTCAAAATTCCTTCACACTAGGTACAGCTCCCTCATGCAACAAAATACACAATTGCCTAGATTCATAAGTCTGTTTCTTGTATCTCGTAAGCACCTTTGCAGTCTGAGGGAACTCTTTCTCAAAGATAGATTTATTATCATTTTAATAGTATTTGCTTCCATTGTAAAATCTTCTTTGTGCAGATGTGTTCTGTAATTGGAGAATTGGGATTTTTGGTTTCGCGGTTTTGGCTTTCTTTTCCGATCTGTTCTTCAATTTTGATTGATCTTACTGTGGTTTTGGATGTTAGATTTTTGAGTGTGGTAGTTTTTTTAGAATCAGACACTTTAGGAACAATTCCTGAATCCCAAGATCTACCTTCACAGGTTACTGCATACTGGTAACCTGTTTCTACTTGCATTTGTCTATTTGTTGACATTTCATCTCTGTTAAGTTATCACATGGATTGTTTTTTTTTCCATCCTCATTGCTTGGTACCCAAATAGGAATGGTCAGTGTTACTTGAGAAAACACAGAATTACATACTTGTTTTTGCTTGTGTCCATGGTCTAAACCCGCTGTTTATACCAAGTACGATATTTTAATGGTAAAACACTATAACTTAGACCCATTCATATACTGGGTGAGCTTTTGCTGGTTAAATACATGTAGTACAGCCTGCACACATATAAATACATATGTTACATACTAAATACATGTAGTGCTAAAACTGTTTAGGGTTTCTATATTTGTAAATCTGGATGGTGTTTTGTTAATCTCTTTAACTCACAGGTGACATTATGAGTAAATCTACCTTCTTCTCTTTTTGATCATAGTATATCTTAACATTGAAGCTGAATATAGTTAGCCAAGTTTGGTGAAACCACGTACAACCAAAGTTCAATATCATTCTTAAAAGTTCTGAATTGACTTAATAAAGCCATGCTGTAAATGCTACTGATCTTATTGTGAAACTAGCTGAACTGGACTTTGCTTTTTCTTAGTGACCCTATGACCCAGTGCACTCTTTAGTTTGACAGTAGAGCTTTGTTTTGTAGAAATAATTGTAATACTATGTATGGCATGCTTGGCTGTTTGCAATTCCTGCCAAAAGAAGAGATATCGCTTAGGGTTGCAAGTGGGAATTACTCAAAAGTGAAAGGCACTGAACATATGCCCTTTTATGAGCTACAATCATGACATACGTAGGATTAGAATTATTTCTGCAAAACAAAGTTCTATTGACTTGCTCTACTTGTTCATTTTCTAACAATTGCGGTACCTTTGAAGAGAGTCAAGAATAGACCAGTTTGACACCTAGGGAAAGATGAGTGCATTTTTTCTTATTGTAATTCTGCTACTAAAGCAGCTTTAGGGCATAATTTATTTTCATTGAGCGATTTAATGCCAAAGTAAACAGAGCATGAGGCCTTTAGAAAATGCTTACAATTAGTTTTCCCTGCTGAAATATTTTGAGTTTCAATTACAGTGACATGCCTATTCATGTAAAATTATGTGTGGTTCCAATAAACAATTATGAATGAAAAAGTTTAGTTTAGATAGCCTTTCTCTCAGCAGTTTTTACTTTACCTTTACTTTGTTTACATTGCTGTTATTAGTTTGGTGCAAAAGAGTGACATGGTTGAATTTTAGTACGTATTGGTTCAATCTCAATTAAGATAAATCGGTAGACCATGGTTCAAGTATAGCATATTCAATAACCGTGCTGTCTCGTTTTTCTGTTATGTTTTTTTTTGGGGGGGGGGGCAATCTTAATTACTACTTATTTTCCAAACAGTGTCACATATTTTTTCCTTTTTCTTTTCCACTGTGATTTGTCATAAATCTGACATTTACTTAACCAGTAATTCCTTAGTAAACTGAAACAAACTGCATGTTGTTTCAAGTTTATATCATGAAAGCAAGAGACGTCGCTTTCTATCAGTTTACCAGCATGATAATTTTTGTAGTATGCACTTTTGAAGAGTAGTCTGTTGGATAGATATTCTATGTACGTCATGATTGAATATCTACTCACCAAGCCATTGTAGATCTTTAATGACTTCCAGTGAATGCAGTAGATTTGAACCAAGGTCTACTGATTTATCTTTTCAATGACGTACGCTTATAAATTTTGTCACCCCCTTGGAGCTCTTTTATTTGTGTGCGTGCAAAGAACATCCATTTTTGCTTTTTTCGCTTTCTTCAAGTCTTTGCAGGCCTCACTGGGTTCTTAAGTGTACGTTTGATCAAGATTAAAAACTGTCAGTGGTTATTTCCGCCATATTGTTTGAAGCACATGGCATATTAATGACAGAGACCGTGTATTCAAGAATTTCTAGGCCAGCGGTAAAGCTCATAATGGAATGGTGACTAAAACAGAGGGTTACTTACCTTCAGCTCTACCCACCACAGTTTTGTTAAAGTTTTTAACAATGTTTAGGACTTTTTTTGTATTTAAATTCTAAAAGCTGATAGATAGAACACTGACATTTGCTTATTAATCACATAACAAGTTAAAGTGGGTTCTATGTTTTAAATTTTTCTTGTCAGTGGTTTCGTACAAATAGGTACTTAAACAAATTATCAAAACATACTTTGTAGTGAAAGCAGAGATATAAATTGTTGATATATTTTTCTTGTACTCATTACTTAAAGGAATGCCTACATAGAATTTTCTCTGTATATTTTTGACCACAGTTCCATAGACTGATATGGCAGTCTTTAATAAATCAATCCAGAAACTTTTAAGGTTCAATTTTAAAAATGTTAACAATGTTAAGGCCTTTTTTTGTATTTAAATTCTAAAAGCTGATATATAGAACACTGACACTTGCTTACTAATCACATAACAAGTTAAAGTAGGTTCTATGTTTTAAATTTTTCCTGTTAGTGGTTTAATACAAGTGAAAGCAGAGATATAAATTGTTGGTATTTTTTTCTTGTATTCATTACTTAAAGGTATGCCTGCCTACATAGAATTTTCTTGGTTTTTCTCTTGACCACAGTTCCATAGACAGATATGGCAGACTTTAATAAATCAATCTAGAAACTTTAAAGGCTCAATTTTAAAAATGTTAGTGGTACCCTTGTTGTCGTGCATATAAGCTGTTAAACTTGATATGACTCTAGAACTATGAGGGCATAACGTTGTATCGGATACCTTCAAACTTTTCATGGAAAATGAATCCACTTATTCTTAAATTGTACAGTACAGTTGCAAACTCCATTGGCTCAGTAGTGTTGAGTACATCAGAATCATAGATGCAGTATTAATAGGACTCTGTGATCTGCAATACTTAATAGACACTCTAGGCATCAGAAGCTAGTTGTTGTAATTTGCTGGAGCAGTTAGGAAACTGAAGTGGACATGATAGTTTCCTAGTTTTCTGTGAAAGTTTTCTACACAAATGAATGGCCAATTAGACGTGCCCACTGTCAAAGTTTCTCATTTTCATTCCATTACTATATTGAAAGAAGTCAACGGTTAATTTTATTTTGATTTCTCAGTGGACTTTCATTTGATTTCTTGAGATGTAAGATTCCAGCCTGAGATCATGATGGCTTTGTCCTAAGAATGTGGAATCACTGTAGAATGATGCAACTCAATCAAGAAGTTGGCTATACCTTGAAAGTTTACTTTCATTCGGCACTAAAATGTATTCAGTTTTCTCTAATAATAATTGTTTCATATAATTCATTTCATGTGTTTGACTTTGTGCTAGATTTTTGGGTCATGGAGAACTTTAATATGCAAATCAACCCAGTTTTCAAATTTGTGACTTGTAATCATTGATCTTATGCTGGAGAAGGTGTTCATACTACCATTGCAGTGTGCTTAAATCAAGGTGAGGAGTTTCTGGTGACTGACCTGAATGGGTCTCCCGGTGCTACAAAGAATGGCAGTTAGATTGTGTATCCTCAAGAATTTTTCCAAGGGTCTCTTTGATCTTTGCTGCATCTTCCTTCATGACAGGCTGTTTGGTACAAAGCCACATTTAAAAGACTATGGGAAACAACTCTCTGGTGTATGGGAGAGCTGACAAGCCCTGGTTGAATTACCAGTGGACTGCAAACTGGGCATGTATTCACTGGGCTGGTTAGAACTGAGTGGGCAAGTGGCAATAATGGATTGGGGAGATAGGCATAGAAGTACTGATGAAGGTGACAATGCATGAACAGAATGTACTGATGGTGGTTCTGTCAGTGAAGGTACAGCTGGTCTGGTTGCTAAGTGTGAAGCAGGTTCTGTTAGTGAAGTTACATGTTGGCCTGTTTTGTGGAAGATACTGCTGGTTCTGTGGAAGGTACTGCTGGTTCTGTGGAAGGTACTGCAGGTGCTGTGTGAGGTGTATATATTGAGATGACAGTAGCCTTGTAAGCATTGAAGATAATTAGCCTCTTCATACTTTCAACTTAAACGAAGAGATAATAATCAGCATCAACATTACTTTTTGAGATTGCCTTTTTCATGACTTCTGATATTGTCAATTGAGTGCTCTAAAACAAGCAAGTCTTCTCTGCTGTCTTTGATATCATAATTGTGGACAAAAGAAAAAAAAATTTCACTGTATGATGGCCATTATTGTTGTCAGTAAGAGTACTGTCCAGACAAAACTATACCTCAGTTGATTTGAAGTGCATCTGCTGTCAAAACCCTGGTCACAGCCTTTAGAGTTTAATTGAATTATGTAAATATCCAACTGATGATGTAGCCAGTAATTCGTCATCAAAACAAAATGGTTCATGATTCATGTTTAATTAGACTGATAACCATAGTGAAACTACAATAATAGAACAATGGGCACTTGATATCTGTTTCCCTACAAATAAAATGCTGTGGTATACATTGTAACAATTTAAATGGAACAACTTTAAATGAACTGGCAGTCAAGTTGCCCACAGATCGACTCTCCAACACTTAGAATTAGTTTTCTATTGCCTTGAATTTTTGTTATTCCACTTTTCAAGTATACTTTAACCCTTTCACTCCCAAGATCTTACTGTCTGCCATATGATTCTCATCATCTTAGTTTGGAGAATTTTATGTCAGATCAATTAGCTATCTGATAATTAATATTTTTCTTTATTCTCATCCCTTGTCTGCATGGTAATGTATAGATACAGTAAGGAGAAATTCTGTCTTGGTCACTCACTGGAGTTAAAGGGTTGAGCTAAAGAATCAGAGCATTTGTTGGGGGATTTAAATCTCAACATCTAAGTGTTTGATTTAACGGTATGTAATGCAATGGCATAAAGTTAATGAATTGTTGTTGAAACTTCATTATTTCATTTTTTAATGTGCTTTTTTGCATGCAACTTGGACCAAGTACCTCTGAGCTGTACTGTATATTAACTTACACTTCATATTGTTCTTTTGGGTGAGGTTAACTGGCAAGCCTTTTAACAAGTGAGCCAGAAAAATTTTAACTTCGTTCATTTTGTAAGGCAGTGAGTAGAACTGTGGTGGATATGGACTTTTGGCACTATGTAGAAACTCGTGAGTGTAAGACACCTTGTCATATATCTAATCTTTCTACTGAAGTGAGGCCTTTGTACTGTAAATTCTTGTCCATGTTCCATATCTTCTCTGCTGATTTTGAAATCAATTGTCCTTTCATTTAAGAGGCCAGCAAGCCTGGTGTTCTGGAGTTTCTCTCCTACTGTGTAAACCTTCCCACCTTTTTCCTTTATACACACCAGTGAGTACTGCTATGGCCCTCTTTGTTTAAAAACCATACAGCACTCTTTATGCTTTTTAGCTCATGATTCATAGCTCTAGCTAGTTCAGCACATTTACAAAGCAGTGCAGCTTTTGTCTAGTTTGAGATGTATAATGAAAAATCAAGCTTAAAACTTTTTCTATACCTTCTCTTTCAATAGGTACACAAAATATCTCTTAAACACCATATCTTCAACCTCGAACTTTTGCTCAATTCAAGTGCAACCTTTTGCTGTAAATGCAAAATAAAATTTTGTATAAATTTTTAGATGGTATGAATGTGAGATTCTATATTTGTCTTGGAATTTCAAAATCCTACACTGTGGTGACCATGTTTACTTTGTCCTTTAACTAATTTGAAGCAGTTAATGATAATCAGTACTTGTAGGTTAAAAATTTTTTGTCATCCTTTCTAATGAATTTTGCTAGTTGCTATGGATTCAAAGGAAGTTTAACATGCCCAGGTGTTTCTCAGTTCTGTGTCAGTGAAATGAAAGTCAACAAAAAGCTTACAGAGTTTTCTTCATCAGTAGTGTGACTTGTTTTGTTTGGCCTGTCTTTTCTTTCAACAATTTCCAATTGAAAATGTTTCAAGTTGTGCAAAAGGACTTTTTAAAACTTATGAGATTTATCTTTTGCTAGTAACTTAGGCAGTTTGTCTTAACTTTGTTTTCTCTCTCACATTGTGCTGTAATTGTGGTGCTCTTTATTTATCTTTTTTTAGTTCTTGTCTCACCATATCATTCTTAGCTGCAACAGTTGATTTTTGAAGGGCATCATATTCTAATGAAACTGTTAAAAGAGGAGTTATTGAAAGGTTACATTTATTACCTTTTTTTCTGCAGGTATTTTTCCCTGCAATGTGCGGTTGATACGATTGTGTGGCAAACTACTGAGAGCAATATTCAGAGGAAAAAAAGTCTGTTTTAAGCTATTACAACATCTAAAGTTAGAAATACCAAGATGTAAACCAAGCTCTATACCCCAGGTTTGGTGCATTTATATCATGATGAAGCTAATGCTAAGATTAAAGAATGTTACAACTTGCTTTACGGTGACTAAAGTTTACTAGTTCCCAATTGTGAAAGTTAAGTTGCAATAATTTTCTTTTCTAGTGGCCATGGTGACCAAAACAGTCACAGCTTGGAGTGTAATAGATGCAATTGGCTATACTTTTTGCATTATGACATTAGGTGAATGTGTAATGCTGATGCATACAGTTGAACATACACAGCATAGACATGGGTTTTAATTTTTTTCCCTTTTAATGATATATACTGTTGGTCTTATATTAAAGGACATTATTTTCTTTAGAAGCTTGATATGTTTCTTGTCATCTTACTTTATTTAGGAAGAAAAAGAAAAACTCTGATCTGCAAGTCTTCATTCATCATGTGCGATAAAGCTGCATGTGACAGGCAAAGCAAGTGCTCTTATCTTCTTAGGAAGTTGCAAGATTTCTTTCACCATGATAAGATTGTGGATGGAGGTGACAGTATTAAGCAGTTGACTCAAATCATTGGTGTGGTCAGTGGCTGTGATGAAGGTCAAGCCTATTTTAAAGCTGTACAACAATATGTTGTGCAAACTATGATAGGGCTATTAGAAGGTTCTGGAGACCACTTTATCTTTCTACCTCCTGAAAGTGATTTGTTTAATGAATCAAATGCTCTTTATCTTTTAAGTCTCCTGGCTTTTCAAGCTGGGGACACTGCTTGTTTGGAGGAAATTGCAAGCTTCCCTCAAAGTTATCCTAATGATGGTTATTTGATGATCAGTGTGGGAGTGATGTTAAGTCAGAGGATGAAGTATAAGCTTGGTGAAAAATGTTTTCTGAGTGCATTGAGTTACTTTGAACATAAACAGAATCATCTGGGCACTGTTGTTACCACTGTGAACTTGGCAGCCTTTCATAAGATTTGTGGAGACCATCAGAAAGCTAAGTCTTATTGTAATGCTGCAGTTGGGTTTTGCTGGGATTTCACAAGGACCCCAGCAACTGATGTTCATTTGAAAGTAGTCTTTAGACTTGTTACCCTATCTCAAGAACTCACAGACTACAAAAGTTATCATGATATTCTGAGTGTTGCTGTGAAATTTGACATTCGCCAGATTAGAGATACTTTTGCAGTGCAGCACATGAAGCAGCTGATGACTTTGCAACTGAAAGAACATGAAGGTGGACAGATTAAACATGACGAACTGGAAGAACTTGCCTTACAACTGTTTGTTGCAGATACATTCATACAAGCACAACCACTGACTGCTGACTTCATAGCAATTGTTATGACATTGGCAGAGATGTACTGCACCACTAAGCGCTTTAATGAAGCTAGGCAGTTGATTGACAAGTTGGAGTCAACATTCCTGCATTTTAACGGTGGAAATTGCCCAGTTTTTGGCTTTTTACAGTACCAAATTGGCCACTTTAAATTTAAGTATGGAGAGGCTAGCGACGCACAGAGTAGTCTCCTAAAAGCTGAGCAAATATACATCCACTTCTTTGGGATAGAGCATCACATGGTTGGATTATGCAAGAGTCTACAGGGTGCCTGTACCTTGCAGAAAGGAAACCGTAAGGCGGCCTGTTATTTGCTAAAGGAGGCTCGCATTATTTTTGAGAAAATAAATCACCACCACCAAAAAGTGGGCACAATTCTTTTGAAGTTAGCTGATCTGGAGAGTGAGGCTGGAAATTTTGAGAATGCCAAATTAACCATTGAAGAAGCATTGGAAATGTTCATGTTGTCTTGTGGTAAGGTCTCCCTTCAGGCAGCACTTGCTTATCTTCAAGGTGCATCTATTCTGCAAAGGAAAGGAAAATTCATGCGTTCAGCTTTGGACAAAGTGAAAAAAGCCAAGGACATCTTTATATACCATGGCTTGGGCCATGATCATCCAGATGTTGCCTTCTGCCACTGTTTGCAAGGCCGGTTACTGCACTCCCTGGGTCAAGTCAAAGAAGCAGAAGAGGAGTTTCTCTTTGTACATCATCAGCTATCATCACAAGATGACTTGTCTATGAAGACCAAGGTTATTACCCCTGAACTTTTTCGAATGTTCTTTTTGGTAGATGCTGATGGTCTTGCCCTCAAGGGTTCTCTCTTTTCCCACTTTCTTTCTCTTGTCAGTCTGGTTCATATGAAAACAAGGGATGAAAAAACTGGTCACATGAGAGAAATTTTCAGCTGTTTGGAAGAGCTAGACTCCGAGTTCCTGACAGTTTCAAATAATGTGGGCAAACATGTGCACTGTGCATTGCAGAGAATTTTGGAGGCTGATATCCAGGTTTATTGCATCTTCATTCCTGATTCTGCTACACCACTAGAAGAGGATGAGTCCTTTTCATCATCATACAGTGACAAGGAAAAGAGGCCATCAGGAGATTTTGACAATGTGTTCTTGATGTCATCATGCAGTGGCAATGGAAAGAGGCCACGATTTCTTCTCTTCTGGAAGACATCTGATGTCTTGGAAACAGGAGACTTGTGCTGTGTTACCTCTTCCTTCCGTGAAAGTGTTAAACTACTGTGTCTACAGCCTAAGTTTAGAAAAACTTTCCATGAGAAACAAGAGTTTTTCATGAAGCTGCCAATTCAAGAGCAATCACCTGCTGTACCTTCCCTCTCTTCCCGAATTGACTCTCTTCCACTTCTAGTTGATTTAGAGTTATCAAAATTGCACAACCAGTGTGACAGCATAGATAGTTCTCCCACTGCATCTACTCTTTGGCCTTTGGCTCATGTGTCTTACTTTTCCTTTAGATTTTCTTCCTCTGATAAGGCACTGCTTGTTTTTTTCAAGTGGATTTCTAGTTTAAGTAGAAAACTGGAATTGTCTGAGGCGCTCAGCATTTCAACTCCAAAGATCCCCTTGGCTTTACATAGGAATTGTGCAGTCCACTTTACTTTTTTGGACCCTATCTGTGCCTCCTTGTCACTTGCTGTTGAGGAAGGATCTGTTTATGTAAAGTGTCGAGCTGTAAAAGAAAGTGGGTCAACTTGTATTTGTTCCTCTGTGAAGTGTGCTTTGGAGAGCATCATGGAGTCTCTTGAGTCTGATTTTCAAGGATCAGGCTTTGAACAAACTCAGTGTTTGCCATGTGTGGAGGATGGTGGTGAAAATGCTGAGGAGTCAACAAAATGTTATTGTCACTGTAAGGACTTTCAAGACAAATCTTCCTGCAATTCTGACCAAAAGTTGGATTTACATGCACAAACCAACTGGGAACCAGATTCTGATGTGCTAAAGATAGGAATGTCTGTTGACCTGTCACAGACTGAGGTAATTAAAATTTTTACTTTGTGATTGAAATCACTAAAACAAGTAGGTTCATAGGTTAAAACTTCTCCAGATAAATATTTGTTTTGGCATGATGTAAATGTATACGTACTTGTACAAGGTGTAATCTTATTTCTTTCTCTTTCTACCTTTAAAGAAGGCAAGGGAGGGGGCTATTTAGTTTAGGAGTCAAAAGTTTTTTATCCTCATTATTTTGAGAAGGTTAATTATTTTTACTCAAAAAGTGTAGTGGTTGAAGTAGAATCTTGCAGTCACTGTCTCAAGATATTTTTGAATCAGCATATATCTTTTAGAACTTTGGGTCAACGGCATTCTGAAAAATTCCCTAAGATGCACTGATAGAATTGGAAAAGATGGTGAATTTTCCAAGATATTTAGACCATTTTTATCAAAGTTTTTGTCGTTTGCATTGCCATGAGTTTCCTGTGAGATTGATAAAGAGGGTAATTAAAGTGTTTCTAAGTTTAGGGTTAAAATAAAGGAACGTATTGGACTCTGGATCAAGAATTCCAAATTCTAGCTTTTGCTGGAGTCACTAGGCTTTGTTCTCAGTCACTCTTTAACTCTTTAACTCTCAAGATATGATTGTTAATTCTCCCCTCTAGCCGCTACAAATTTCCTTGTAAACAAGTTATGTGAATTTGGTGTTAGATCAAGATAACAACTTCTACCTGATACATTTGAGTACTCTCATTACCTGCTTGCTGGATAGTGAATAGATGGATGTTGTAGGGAGAAGTCACTTGTTAATCACTTGTTAAAGACTTGAAAGTCATTGATTTAGAATTCATAAAGGATAGAATTTCTAGTATAAAATAAGTCCATTTTCGGCAGGATCTTGTTTATTGAAATTGTTCTCTTTTGGATTGTAAAACATTATAACTAAAAGAAAGAGTGAATATCAATCATTGTAGATTTACCCATAACTATGAGATGTCATCATGAAATTATTTATGAAAAGATTAATATTACAATGACTTAATGTATTATTTTTATTTGCTTTAAATTGACTATGGTTTTTTTATTTGATAGGATACTGAAAGCTTATCATTCACTGCCCACTCTGGAGACAAGATTGGTACTGATGTTTGTGTAAACCTTTTGGAGTGTATTTTGAGAAACAGACAGTTATCTTTAGAAATACAACTTTCAGGCAACAGCAATGGATTATATTCTACTGATGGTACAGAAGAACATGTTAACTCTCTTTTATCTCCTGTGTCAGCCTCATCACTGAACAGTTTGCCCTTGGGTCAGTATGATGCCACAAATGAAAACCCAGAGTTTATGCAGAAAGCTTTGCCATCTTTGAAGAATGTCTGTGGAGAAACATATTCAGGAAAAGAGACAGGTAATGTCTCAAACACATCATCAACTTCACAGGGAATCTTTGTCAGCAGTCACTACCATGAGAGTGCAGCAGTGAAGTCAAATTGTGAAGAGGGTTGGATTGCAAAGTATCATCCTAGCTCAGAAACCAAAGACAACTTGCCACCAAATGAAAGTCCTCAGGAGACTTGCAGTTTTCAAAGCACTGAAGCATGCTCTAACAAAGAGGAGTCAAAGGAGGATCACAGAATGAAATTTGATCAGCGTCCTGGACTTCCATTGACCACAGGGAATGGCAAAGGCACCATTCCCAATGGCAACCTGATCTGTGAATTGCAAGATGAAGTTGTGTTCTACCAGGATCAATGCCATGAACTAAGAGAAAAATTAATAAAATTGAAAGAGAAATTGAAGCTATGTGAAGAGGAGAAACAAGGTCTTCAAGCTGAAGTAGGAAGACAGTTGTTTCTTGAAAGCAAAGAAAGACGATGCAGCAAAAAGGTTTATCAACCCCCCCGCAAACATGCCAGTGGGACAAGTGAGCCTGTTGGAGTTAGAGGTGCATCCCATGACTTTTCAGGTACAGATGCTAAGCTGCTTGGTGGTGCAGGTCCTTTAGAAAAAGCAGGTAATACTTTTTGGAATAGTTACTGTGGCTATTGTGCTCCTGATAGGATTCATATTAACTGTATGTTACTTCTACTACAAATTTGCACTATTGGCATACATTACCTATCATGTCCTAAAGATGATCACCAGAAAGCATGCTCGATTGGTAAAGATCATGGCTTTCTGTCTTCGTCTTTCAATAATGCACCTCAAAAGGCAGATGTTGCACAATCTGAAATCGTGTTGTATAGCCATTTAGTCAGTATGTCAAGTTATAACTGAAAATTAATACTGTACCTTTATTTAGAAATTCCATTACATTAATAAAGGCTTTCAAAATTTCATCTTTCTTGGGATAAGTATGCGTGCATGCATTATACTATTCCAAGACGGTATTAATATGAATGAGAAAAATAACTGCATTTCTAAGAGTTACCTCACATTTATCTTGTTTGTGTTTCCTTTTGCAGGTATCTTGCTTCAACAAAGACTCCGGGAGATCTCACTTTCCCTTTCAGAATTGGAACTAAGCAGGATCAAGAAGCTTGTTCGACCCATGTTGGATAGCTTTAGACTAGCCAGGATCAGGGAAGCTTCAGAGTTGTTTGAGGAATTAGAAAGAAGAGGGAAGTTTTCCTTTTCCTTTGTTAAAGATCTTCTGGAAAGAATCCATCGTTTTGATCTTGTAGAGAAACTTGCTGAACCTTTTCACAATGGTGGAGAATCGTGTAGAAGGGAATCTTGTTCACCTCAAGAGAACAAACAACTGGTTGACATGTCTGAAAGTGTTTCTGGTGTCAATGGTAAACAATGCGATGAAATGGAAGAAAGGAAAGAAATATTTGACAACACTGAAGTTGATGAAGAGGACGAAGTTTGCAACAATTCCAATGTAAACTCACTTAATGGTGATAAAGAGGGGGCTGCTCTTACTTTTCATGCCGAGAGTGTGAATGGATCAAGGTTTTTTGGAGATGTGGATTTGTCAGGGGAGAGATACGATTCAGCCTCAGGTTTGTCTCAGTCATTTGATGTGTCAAGTATTGGATTGGACTCCCAAGAGAAGTCTTGGTCGCCTTCATTTACAGTTGAACAATTTGAAAGTGAAAAGCTGAAAGGAGCATGTGCTGCTAATTGCAAAAGGGTCAAAGAAGTTACTCCTGACTTCTCTTTTCCTGATGGTGCAGAGACACAATCTTATTCTAATCATCACTTTAATGACACTATAGATGGTGCAGCTAATTTACCAGATAGAGCCCAAGATAGTTTAAAGCAAGAAGACTTAACTAGTGTGAATCAAGATTCTCTTCCAAATGGAGACACAAATCAGAGGCAAAATGTTTCAGGTGCAAGTTTCACTGCTCAAAAGGACACAGCAACAGATCTTTCTGACTCTCATGTGAGCAGTCAGTCAAAGAAATGGGAGCATTTAGGGGCCAGGCCAAGAGACAGACCTCTTAAAACAGACAGATGTCCAGAACCTTCTTTGCTAAACTCATTGGAAGACTTGGTACCTCCACAAGTTGCTGGACCTGTGGCTCATGGAGTGGCCAACACATTCTTGGAAAGACACTCAGAAGACAAACATCTTCATGAAAGTTTATATTACACTAACGTTGAGAAGATGTTGACTGAGAATTCTTCATTACAAAGAGCTTGTCATGTAGACAGCATGGTAAACTTGACTGAGTCAAATAAAGCTCAACTGTACTTTGGTGACTGTCAAGTTCCTTTCAGGCCAGATCCATATTCTCAAACACATGTGTCATTGTTCCCTCAGACTAGTGGAGCATGTATTGGAGGAAATAACAGTTCAAACACTGGCTTCAACTTATTGAATCCTAATGTAGCCAACAACTTTGTGCCTTTTACAGGACTGAAAGATGGGACTTTTCCATCTTTACAAAGAAATGAAGTTTTTCATTCAGGGTTCACTGGTTCAGGATTGACCTCTGATTTCATGCAGCCCACAGGATCTCAAATAGGTGCCTTTAACGCGTTGAATTCCAATTCATCATTAAATGAGTATGCTCTTGGTACAAGAGAGCCTCAAATACCTCTGGATGGGCATTTTACAAGTTTGCAAATTAATCAACCAATTCACCTAGGGTTACATGGTTCAGGCTTCACTTCTGACTTGACAGGGTCCACAAGGCCTGAAATGACACATTTTGCAACTGGTACACAGAGAAACAGTGACTTCAGAGGCAGTGCATCAATGTTACCTTCAACAAGAAATTCTGGATTATTAGGAAGTTCATCAGTTAACAAGCAAACCTATGGTTTCCCTCCAGATGCTTCCCTAACTTCATCTTCAGGTGCAAGGGTTAATGGATCTGACAGCAAGCTTTTTTCAGAATCAGAGTCAAGTAGAGTTAGTCAGTTATTGCCAGTCACAACAGGCAGTGATGGTTTGAATACATCTGAAGAGGTTAACTCTAGTAGCAATGCAATGAATGCATCTGGTGATCATTTGGCTTCTGGACATTATAGAGAAGGAAGCAGGGCCTATAATTCTTCAAGCTCTCACATGATATCTGGTACTGATACAGGGGAGAGTCAATCTGGCGAAACTGAAGATTCAGTCACAAACAGAAACTATGGCACAGAGTCAGTGGAGTCTACGGATAACTCCCTACTTGAATTGGAACAGCGTGTTGAAGAGGCTTGTGCAATGGTGGAAAGAGTGCTTAGGGAGAGAGAAGAAAGAGAAGAGTTTGGTCGGGAAATTGAAAGAAAAGAGCGTGAAATTCGAGCAGAAAGAGCACGAAAGAAGAGAGAAAGAGAAGCAAGAGAGCTAGAGGAAGCCAGAGGATGGCCTCAACAGCAGGAACCAGTTACTGGACAGTCTTTGTGGCTTTGTGAGCATTACCAACGTCATTGTAGAGTACGTTTCCCTTGCTGTAACAACTTCTATTCATGCCACCGTTGCCATAATAATTCCAAGGAATGTGACAATGAGGAAGCTAAAGCAAGTCATGCAACTCACCTTAAATGCAGCTATTGTCATCATGAACAAGAGGTGATGAAAGGTTTTTAGTTATGTTGTAAATTATAGTTATAAGAATTGCCATTTTTTTTTATTGGGAGTGGTAGAAAACATCCAGGGAGGAGATTCATGTCCTTTTTTCCAGTAATATTTGTTAACTGTTTTGGTGAGTTATTAATTACAATACACTCTCTACTGTTGCAAACTCACTTTGCACATGTTTGCAAAATTTTAGTTGCCATTTAAATAAAAATTAAGCAAAACAAATCTCACTGCAAAGTCAGATACCAAAATGTTATCCCCTTTCCATAGGTTGGAGCACTGTTCTCTCTGATGAATGAGACAATCTATGTTAAGAGCTTTGTGATCATAATTCCCACTAACTTAGAGTGTGAGACTTCGAGTGTGATTTTCCAAATCATTTCCTTTCAGATTGGTGAAGACAGTGGCAAGTGTCGTAGTTGTGGAGCAAAGATGTCAGCATACTTCTGTGCTATTTGTAAACACTTCACCAGCATTGACAAAAATCCATACCACTGTGAAAAATGTGGAATATGCCGGTAACTGACCTGACAGAGTTTTCAGTTAATAAAGAACTTTTCTGTTGTGTTTTCCAAAGCTTTTTATGTTTTGAAGCCACATGAGCTTTTTCAAGGGTTCAAAGTGTAACTTTTCTTGTAAGTCATCTGTTTGGCAACCTACATGTGTAGAAACATAGAATGGTAACCAGAAAGAAAACACTTAAACAGCTCACATTTTGCCTAAATCTTTCTTTTCTCAATCCTACCGTGAAGCCAGCTTTACAAATTTGATTTTTCTACCTTTTAAAGCAAGGCACTGGTCTTATTATGCCATGTTTTCTTGTAGCATACATAAAGACAAATCGTTCCACTGTGATGTATGCAATGTCTGTCTCGACAAACGGCTTCAAGGAAAGCACAAGTGTAGGCCAGACTCTGGCCATGATGAATGCTGTATCTGTTTAGAGGTGAGCTGGTAACTTTCAAAATAATTTTGGTTTCTTAATCGTTTTTATTATTATTATTATTATTGTTACTGTTGTTGATATATTTTTTATTAATTTACCTCTCTACTTCTTTTCCCATGAGTAAATTGTCCCACCCTGTATGTGTAACACTGTGTTCTTTCCAAACTATTGTATCAAAAGTCACTTTCACATGAGCGATGTTCTCCAACCACTTTTACACTTTCAGACATTTTGTGGTTATTTGCTTAGAAGATATATAAATGTAACACTAATTTTAAATTCTGACATACTTTGTACAATTTTTCTAACCCACTACATGTGTATATATTAGAAAACATGTTTATACCTTCCTTTTATCCCTTATTTCTTGACTATATAATAGCACTACTTTAATCATGACTTCAGCATAATAACTTTTCATTTTTGTTTTACTTGTAGGATGCTTTCAGTGGATGTCAGATTTTACCCTGCTCACACAAGGTTCATCGAGAATGTGCAATAGCTATGATACAGAATGGAATGTAAGCACTTAATTCTTCAATATTCCTTCGTCACTTCTTTGCCTTGTTTGTTTATTTGTATTTTGTTGTGCTAGACTACACACTTTCCACTTGATAGTCAGAGAAAACAAGAAGTATATCCAAAGTTAAAAACTCTTCTGAGCAACTACCTCTGATACATTACTGTGACCAGACTATTTTTTGTTACTGGAAATTCTCAGAACTACTGGAATAAACCTCCTTTTGTGCAATAACTTAAGGTAATGCAAGCTCACTAAGAAGTGTCAGTTGGGTAACAAGCCTTGCATTTTATTTGTTTAACTTTTCCCTCAGTCCTCTACCTGGGTGCAACAAGGCTTGTCTGGCTTATGGATACTTTTCTGTGTTTTCTTGCAAGTGAGGAACCCATTCCACTACTTCCTCACTCACATGTAAGGAAATCAGATTTCTGCCATAGGTCATTTAACCTGTTAGTTAACTACAGGTAGCCAAAAAAATATATTTGTATGCCAATTATTAGTAATTGTATGTTTCTTATGTTTCTTATTAAAGCCGCACATGCCCAGTATGCAGACACCCATTATACAGCCCAGCTCCTGAGTGAAAATTGCTGCATTTCATGTTGGTGACAGTCAGCTGCTCAAGGCATGCCTTTCAGAAGGAAAAGCATGTCAAAAAGAGAAGAAAATGTTTTACAATTCTGTTATTAAAGTGTATATTAAATAGGTATGCATTATGAAGCGAACAAATTTCAGACAGTATTTGTACATTGTTTGAGTTAAAGCCATGACTTAACCACATTACTTTAAGAAAAATGGCTTTCAGTTAGGTTTTGCTGAAAGACATGTTCTTTGAATGCTAAATATCTCTGAGAAGGAAACAATTTTGTTCCACTTTGAAAAAATTGAGAACATGGTATTAAAATGAAAAAAAGGCACATGATTATTAAAGAATTATCTTGTTTGTTAAAGTTGTTTAAGATAGTTGCTTGAGATTTATTGTCCCATGATTTTGAAAAATTCAGCTGTTACATTGTATTTTAATATCTATCGTGATCAATTTCATGTATGTTCAATTTAATATAAATATTACTGATCGAGTTGGTCTGCCTTTTATGTGGAGTTGATTCGTTAAATTGCAATAAACTTTTGTGCAATGAAAAGTCTTTAACAGTGTGGCTGCTTGTGCTATGAAAAGTCTTTAACAGTGTGGCTGCCTGCAACCACTCCCCCTACACACACCCCTGCCCTACCCCCTAAACAAACCCTTGTCGTGCCCCCCTATACACACTTTTGCCCTACCTCCTTCTCCACCCCTCGTATGTTTAAAGCGAAGCTTTTCATGAAAGTAATAAGGCTTACCAAAACTGGTATTTCGGTAAGAAAAGAAAAAAGGAGGCTACCTATTCTTGGGGTTTCACTGTTCTTCCCTCGGTGAAGTTCCTCCCTTCGACGACATTATTTTCTTATTTTTGACCCTGACGTCATTTTCTCTTTCCTTTTATGGAGGAAACAGAGTAGAAAAGATGGTAAAGGCACAGGAAAGATATGTTTGAGTAATCTAACGGGCTCAGGGGACGAGAATCCAGGTAGAAACCCCAGGTTTCATCGCTTACTTTGTTTTGAACAACAGTTATTAATGTTGATCGTACTTTATTCGTTAGCAGCTTCGAATAAGTCTCAAGTTGACGATCATAGCGCCGAGGTAGGTGTGGATGTTATTGTTTTTCGTTCCGTGTTTAGGGCATTCGATACTAAAATGTCGATTAAGTATCGTTTTAATCACTTCGTAAAAGGTTTCGTAATCGAAAGAGTAATAAAGATCGTAAAACCGAGGTCATTGATTAAAACACTCTTTTCATTTTTGGACTTTGACTCGGCTGAAATGAGTGCCCCACTTCACATCCTCGTGACACCATTTAACTCATGTTCGCTTGCCTTAACCTCATATTGAAATGCATAAGCGCACAAAGATATCTATTTTTATATTCAGCCGCCTTGTCCGTGCTACAAATAAACAGAAGAGAGGAACAGAATCCTAACCAATTCTTATGCTGAAAAGTGTATTATCTTGCGATTATAAGTACCTCGATTATCTCTATTCTTAAATATTTCCTTAAGATTTACCGATGAGGAGCCAAATATATTTCATTGATTGTAAATTAAATGTTTTGGAAAGGGCCGAGTTTACCAGAAATTAAATCAAGACATGCTGATGTTGAAACTTGTTTCACGCTCTCTTCATATAAGGAGGGTCTATGTTGACTGTTTTAAATCATAACAAAGACATAAGGAAATAACAAAGACATAATGAAATAAGAAAGACATAATGAAATAACAAAGACAAAGAGTCGGTAAGATAAAAACTTTAAGTGATTTTCCGTATGAGTACGGAAAAAATACTTTAAGATTTGATGTGAAATCAGAGTAATTGGTCGGTCACGAGAGAGGTCCGATGTCTTGATACAGCATTTTGATTTATAATATTGGACGAACTGATGGCTAAAAATCCTAAGAGATCTAGCTTGTTTGATAAATGAATTTGGTATTTTGTTAACTAGCTCCATTAAGTCATTTTTGAGCTGATAAATGGTGCTATTGAATTCTGGTGACAAGTCGCATGAAGATCAAGTCTAGCAACCTGCTATTTACTGGTACTGGTATCTGGTCAATTCGCCACTACTAAAAACTCACCACCACAAAACTCACTAAAGAATCGTTGATGAAACTTCAATTATTTCATTTTTTAACATGCTTTTTGTGTGCAACTTAGGCCAAACACCTCTGAGCTGTATTTTACATTAACTTAAACTTCATATTGTTCTTAAGGCTTTGGGTAACGTTAACTGGCAAGCCTTTTAACAAGTGAGCCAGAAATATTTAAACTTTATGCATTTTGTAAGGCAGTGAGTAGAACTGTAGTGGATATGGAATTTTTACTCAATGTAGAAACTCGCAAGTGTTAGACACCTTGTCAAACATCTAATATTTCTTCTGAAGTGAGGCCTTTGTGTTGGAAATTCTTGTTTCCCATCTTCCCTACTGAGTTTGACATCAGTGGTCCTTTCATCAAAGTAGCCAGCAAACCTGCTCTAATCTAAAAATGATGTGGTGTTCTTGAATTTTTTTCCTGCAGTGTAAACCTTTTCTCCTTATTCCTTTATACATACCAGTGAGTACTGCTATGGCCCTCTTTGTTTACAAACCATGCAGCACTCTTTATGGTCTTTAACTTATGATTCATACCTCTAACTATAGTTTAGCACATTTGAAAAGGGGTGCAGCTTTTTGCCCAGGTTGAGATGTATAATGAAAAGTTGTGCTTAAAACTTTTGCCATACCTGCTCTTTCAATTTGGGTATAAAATATCTCTTAAACACCATCTTCAACCTTGAACTTTTTCTCAATTAAAGCACAAACTTTTGGTGTAAATGTAAAATAAAATTTTGTGTAAATTTTTAGGAGGTATGCAAGTGAGATTCTACATTTAAAAATCCTATGTCGCAGCAACCATGTCTACTTTATCTTTAGACTAATTTTTAAGCAGATAAGGATAATCAGTGCTTATAAATTGAAAAATTTTGTCATCCTTGCTAATGAATACTGTTGCTATGGATTCAAAGTAAGTTTAACATTCATAGGCATTTCTCAGTTCTGTGTCAGTGAAATGAAAGTCAACAAAAAGCTTGCAGAGTTTTCTTCAGTTGTTTGACTTGTTTTTTTTGCCCTGTCTTTTCTTTCAGCAATTTCCAATTGGAAATGTTTTCAGTTGTGCAAAGGGTTTTCGTAAAACCTGTGAGATTTGTCTTTTCCTGATAACTTAAGCAGTTTGTCTCAACTTTTTTTTCACTCATATTGTGCTACTCTTTATTTATTTGTCCTTCTTGTCTTACCAATATCATTCTTGGTTACAACAGTTGATTTTTTGTGGGGCATCACATTGTAATGAAACTTTAGAGAAAGTAGTTATTGAAAGGTTACATTTATTGTCTTTTTCTGCAGGTATTTTCTCCTGCACTGTGCAGTTGATGCAATTGTGTGGCAAACTACTCTTACAACATGTAAAGTTGGAAATACCAAGATGTAAACCAAGCTCTTTACCCCAGGTTTGGTGCATTAATGTTATGATGAAGCTAATGCTAAGATTAAAGAATGTTACAACTTGCTATATGGTGACTAAAGTTTACTAGTTCCCAATTTTGAAAGTTTAGTAGCCATAATTTTCTTTTCTAGTGGCCATGGTGACCAAAACAGTCACAGCTTGAAGTGTAAGAGATGTAATTGGCAGTACTTTTTGCATTATGACATTAGATGAATGTGTAATGATGATGCATACAGTTGAACATACACAGCATAGACATGGATTTTAATTTTTTTCCCTTTTAATTATATATACTGTTGGTCTTATATTATAAGACATTATTTTCTTTAGAAGCTTGATATGTTTCTTGTCATCTTACTTTATTTAGGAAGAAAAATCTTATCCTCTGATAAGGCACTGCTTGTTCCTTTCAAGTGGATTTCTAGTTTAAGTAGAAAACTGGAATTGTCTGAGGTGCTCAGCATTTCAACTCCAAAGATCCCCTTGGCTTTACATAGGAATTGTGCAGTCCACTTTACTTTTTTGGACCCTATCTGTGCCTCCTTGTCACTTGCTGTTGAGGAAGGATCTGTTTATGTAAAGTGTCGAGCAGTAAAAGAAAGTGGGTTTACTTGTACCATGCACCATGGAGTCTCTTGAGTCTGATTTTCAAGGATCAGGCTTTGAACAAACTCAGTGTTTGCCATGTGTGGAGGATGGTGGTGAAAATGCTGAGGAGTCAACAAAATGTTATTGTCACGGTAAGGACTTTCAAGACAAATCTTCCTGCAATTCTGACCAAAAGTTGGATTTACATGCACAAACCAACTGGGAACCAGATTCTGATGTGCTAAAGATAGGAATGTCTGTTGACCTGTCACAGACTGAGGTAATTAAAATTTTTACTTTGTGATTGAAATTACTAAAACAAGTAGCTTCATAGGTTAAAACTTCTCCAGATAAATATTTGTTTTGGCATGATGTAAATGTATATGTGTATGTACAAGGTGTAATCTTATTTCTTTCTCTTTCTACCTTTAAAGAAGGCAGAGGAGGGGGCTATTTAGTTTAGGAGTCAAAAATTTTTTTCCTCATTATTTTTAGAAGGTTAATTATTTTTACTCAAACAGTGTAGTGGTTGAAGTAGAATCTTGCAGTCACTGTCTCAAGATATTTTTGAATCAGCATATATCTTTTAGAACTTTGGGTCATCTGTCATTCTGAAAAATTCCCCAAGATGCACTGATAAAATTGGAAAAGATGATGAATTTTCCAAGATGCTTAGACCATTTATCAAAGTTTTTGTCATTTGCATTGCCATGAGTTTCCTGTGTGATTGATAAAGAGGGTAATTAAAATGTTTCTAAGTTTAGGGTTAAAATGAAGGAATGTATTGGACTCTGGATCAAGAATTCCAAATTCTAGCTTTTGCTGGAGTCACTAGGCTTTGTTCTCGGTCACTCTTTAACTCTTTAGCTCTCAAGATATGATTGTTAATTCTCCCCTCTAGCTGCTACAAATTTCCTTGTAAACAAGTTATGAGAATTTGGTGTTAGATCAAGATAACAACTTCAACCTGATAATTATTTGAGTATTCTCATTACCTGTTTGCTGGATAGTGAATAGATGGATGTTGTAGGGAGAAGTCACTTGTTAATCACTTGTTAAAGACTTGAAAGCCATTGATTTAGAATTCATAAAGGATAGAATTTCTAGTATAAAATAAGTCCATTTTCGGCAGGATCTTGTTTATTGAAATTGTTCTCTTTTTGGTTATAAAACATTATAACTAAAAGCAAGAGTGAATATCAATTATTGTAGATTTACCCATAACTGGGAGATGTCATCATGAAATTATTTATGAAAAGATTAATATTATAATGACTAAATGTATTATTTTTATTTGCTTTAAATTGGCTATGGTTGGTTTATTTGATAGGATACTGAAAGCTTATCATTCACTGCCCACTCTGGAGACAAGATTGGTACTGATGTTTGTGTAAACCTTTTAGAGTGTATTTTGAGACACAGACAGTTATCTTCAGAAATACAACTTTCAGGCAACAACAATGGATTATATACTACTGATGGTACAGAAGAACATGTTAACTCTCTTTTAACTCCTGTGTCAGCCTGCAGTGTTCAAAGCACTGAAGCATGCTCTAACAAAGAGGAGTCAAAGGAGGATCACAGAATGGAATTTGATCAGCGTCCTGGACTTCCATTGATCACAGAGAATGGCAAAGGCACCATTCTCAATGGCAACCCGATCTGTGAATTGCAAGATGAAGTTGTTTTCTACCTGGATCAATGCCATGAACTAAGAGAAAAATTAATAAAATTGAAAGAGAAATTGAAGCTCTGTGAAGAGGAGAAACAAGGTCTTCAAGCTGAAGTAGGAAGACAGTTGTTTCTTGAAAGCAAAGAAAGACGATGCAGCAAAAAGGTTTATCAACCCCCCAGCAAACATGCCAGTGGGATAAGTGAGCCTGTTGGAGTTAAAGGTCCATCCCATGACTTTTCAGGTACAGATGCTAAGCTGCTTGGTGGTGCAGGTCCTTTAGAGAAAGCAGGTAAATACTTTTTGGAATAGTTACTGTGGCTATTGTGCTCCTGATAGGATTCATATTAACTGTATGTTACTTCTACTACAAATTTGCACTATTGTCATACATTACTTATCATGTTCTAAAGATGATCACCAGAAAGCATGCTCGATTGGTAAAGATCATGGCTTTCTGTCTTCGTCTTTCAATAATGCACCTCAAAAGGCAGATGTTGCACAATCTGAAACCGTGTTGTATAGCCATTTAGTCAGTATGTCGAGTTATAACTGAAAATTAATACTGTACCTTTATTTAGAGATTTCATTACATTAATGAAGGCTTTCAAAATTTCACCTTTCTTGGGATAAGTATGCATGCATGCATTATACTATTCCAAGACGGTATTAATATGAATGAGAAAAATAACTGAATTTCTAAGAGTTACCTCACATTTATCTTGTTTGTGTTTCCTTTTGCAGCTATCTTGCTTCAACAAAGACTCCGGGAGATCTCACTTTCCCTTTCAGAATCGGAACTAAGCAGGATCAAGAAGCTTGTTCGACCCATGTTGGATAGCTTTAGACTTGCCAGGATCAGGAAGGGTTCAGAGTTGTTTGAGGAATTAGAAAGAAGAGGGAAGTTTTCCTTTTCCTTTGTTAAAGATCTTCTGGAAAGAATCCATCGTTTTGATCTTGTAGAGAAACTTGCTGAACCTTTTCAGAATGGTGGAGAATCATGTAGAAGGGAATCTTTTTCACCTCAAGAGAGCAAACAACTGGTTGACATGTCTGAAAGTGTTTCTGGTGTCAATGGTAAACAATGCGATGAAATGGAAGAAAGGAAAGAAATATTTGACAACACTGAAGTTGATGAAGAGGACGAAGTTTGCAACAATTCCAATGTAAACTCACTTAATGGTGATAAAGAGGGGGCTGCCCTTACTTTTCATGCAGAGAATGTGAATGGATCAAGGTTTTTTGGAGATGTGGATTTATCAGAGGAGAGAGACGATTCAGCCTCAGGTTTGTCTCAGTCATTTGATGTGTCAAGTATTGGATTGGACTCCCGAGAGAAGTCTTGGTCACCTTCATTTACAGTTGAACAATTTGAAAGTGAAAAGCTGAAAGGAGCATGTGCTGCTAATTGCAAAAGGGTCAAAGAAGTTACTCATGACTTCTCTTTTCCTGATGGTGCAGAGACACAATCTTATTCTAATCATCACTTTAATGACACTATAGATGGTGCAGCTAATTTACCAGATAGAGCCCAAGATAGTTTAAAGCAAGAAGACTTAACTAGTGTGAATCAAGATTCTCTTCCAAATGGAGACACAACTCAGAGGCAAAATGTTTCAGGTGCAAGGCTCACTGCTCAAAAGGACACAGCAACAGATCTTTCTGACTCTCATGTGAGCAGTCAGTCAAAGAAATGGGAGCATTTAGGGGCCAGGCCAAGAGACAGACCTCTTAAAACAGACAGATGTCCAGAACCTTCTTTGCTAAACTCATTGGAAGACTTGGTACCTCCACAAGTTGCTGGACCTGTGGCTCATGGAGTGGCCAACACATTCTTAGAAAGACACTCAGAAGACAAACATCTTCATGAAAGTTTATATTACACTAACATTGAGAAGATGTTGACTGAGAATTCTTCATTACAAGGAGCTTCTCATGTAGACAGCATGGTAAAGTTGACTGAGTCAAATAAAGCTCAACTGTACTTTGGTGACTGTCAAGTTCCTTTCAGGCCAGATCCATATTCTCAAACACATGTGTCATTGTTCCCTCAGACTAGTGGAGCATGTATTGGAGGAAATGATAGTTCAAACACTGGCTTCAACTTATTAAATCCTAATGTAGCCAACAACTTTGTGCCTTTTACAGGACTGCAAGATGGGACTTTTCCATCTTTACAAAGAGATGAAGTTTTTCGTTCAGGGTTCACTGGTTCAGGATTGACCTCTGATTTCATGCAGCCCACAGGATCTCAAATAGGTGCCTTTAACACGTTGAATTCCAATTTATCATTAAATGAGTATGCTCTTGGTACAAGAGAGCCTCAAATACCTCTGGATGGGCATTTTACAAGTTTGCAAATTAATCAATCAATTCACCTAGGGTTACATGGTTCAGGCTTCACTTCTGACTTGACAGGGTCCATAAGGCCTGAAATGTCACATTCTGCAACTGGTACACATAGAAACAGTGACTTCAGAGGCAGTGCATCAATGTTACCTTCAACAAGAAATTCTGGATTATTAGGAAGTTCATCAGTTAACAAGCAAACCTATGGTTTTCCTCCAGATGCTTCCCCAACTTCATCTTCAGGTGCAAGGGTTAATGGATCTGACAGCTGGCTTTTTTCAGAATCAGAGTCAAGTAGAGTTAGTCAGTTATTGCCAGTCACAACAGGTAGGGATGGTTTGAATACATCTGAAGAGGTTAACTCTAGTAGCAATGCAATGAGTGCATCTGATGATCATTTGGCTTCTGGATACTATAGAGAAGGAAGCAGGGCCTATAATTCTTCAAGCTCTCACATGATATCTGGTAATGATACAGGGGAGGGTCAGTCTGGCCAAACTGAAGATTTAGTCACAAACAGAAACTATGGCACAGAGCCAGTGGAGTCTACAGATAACTCCCTGCTTGAATTGGAACAGCGTGTTGAAGAAGCTTGTGCAATGGTGGAAAGAGTGCTTAGGGAGAGAGAAGAAAGAGAAGAGTTTGGTCGGGAAATTGAAAGAAAAGAGCGTGAAATTCGAGCAGAAAGAGCACGAAAGAAGAGAGAAAGAGAAGCAAGGGAGCTAGAGGAAGCCAGAGGATGGCCTCAACAGCAGGAACCAGTTACTGGACAATCTTTATGGCTTTGTGAGCATTACCAACGTCATTGTAAAGTTAGTTTCCCTTGCTGTAACAACTTCTACTCATGCCACCGTTGCCATAACAATTCCAGGGAATGTGGGAACAAGGAAGCTAGAGCAAGTCACGCAACTCACCTTAAATGCAGCTACTGTGATCTCGAACAAGAGGTGATGAAAGGTTTTTAGTAATGTTAAATTACATTTATAAGAATTGCCATATTATTTTTATTGGGAGTAGTAGAAAACATGCAGGGAGGAGATTCATGACCTTTTTTCCAGTAATTTTTTGTTAACTGTTTTGGTGAGTTATTAATTACAATACACTCTTCACTGTTGCAAACTCACTTTGCACATTTTTGCACAATTTTAGTTGCCATTTGAAAAGAAGTTAAGCAAAACAAATCTCACTGCAAAGTCACATACCAAAATGTTTTCTCCTTTCCATGGCAACTACACTGGCCACAGGTTGGAGTACTGGAGCATTGGAGCACTCATTTGTCTGTCTGATTAATAAGTCAATCTATGTTAAGAACTTTGAGATCATAATTCACACGAACTTGGTCTGTAAGACTTATGATTTTCTAATCATTTCCTTCCAGGTTGGTGAAGACAGTGGCAAGTGTCATAGCTGTGGAGCAAAGATGTCAGCATACTTCTGCGCTATTTGTAAACACTTCACCAGCATGGGCAAAAATCCATATCACTGTGAAAAATGTGGAATATGCCGGTAACTGACCTGACAAAGTTTTCACTTAATAAAAACCTTTGCTGTGGTGTTTTTTTGAAGCCACCTAAGCTTTTTCAAGGGCTTGGAGGTCAACTTTTCTTGAAAGTCATTATTCTTGGCAACCCTCAAGTGTAGAACCATAGAATGGTCACCAGAAAGTAAACACTTAAACAGCTCACATTTTGCCCAAATCTTTTTTTTTTCTCTCAATTTTACCTTGTAGTCAGCTTTACAAAATTGATTTTTCTACCTCTTAAAGCAGGGCATTGGTCTTATTATGCCATGTTTTCTTGTAGTATACACAAAGACAAATTTTTCCACTGTGATGTGTGCAATGTCTGTCTCGACAAACGGCTTCAAGGAAAGCACAAGTGTAGTCCAAACTCACACTATGATGAATGCTGTATCTGTTTGGAGGTGAGCTGATAAACTTCAAAATACTCAACCACTGGTTTCTTGATCATCAACCTGTTCCTCTTCATTTTCTTATTTCCTTTTGACCTGGAAATTTAAGACTTTTAACAGCTTGACCAAAAGAAAGCCTTTTCAATCTTAAAGACAAAAACATTAACAAATCACTTGTACTTTATTAAGAACACTGTTTTCAGTGTGTCATTTCTATTGGAGAGACTAGGAGATTGAGAAATATGCAGGTGTTTATTGTTGAACACTTAAACACATCTAATGACTCCGAACTTGCCCATTGCCACCAGGAGAATCTTTCTTATTCTTTCAGCTGGCCCATACTCTGCACAGAAATATCTTCTTATCAGTGCTTAAAGGCCTAATGATCCAACACTTGAAGCCTAGTTTCAATAGACAAATTAACTCCTACGTTGTGAAACTCTTCCTACCAGGAATAACCTAGGATATAAAATTTGAAATTTAATGGACAGTACGAATATTACCCTGGTAATGGCCTAGTGTCAAAAACGTTTGGTACCGGTATTTTTCTTTTTAAATATTTTTACCTTGTAAATAGCTTCAATAAAATTTGTTGAAGACTTAAATTTTGAAAAGATTGGGCAAGTGTTGAATTGAGTTTACTTATTGGCACTCTGGGCTTAATTGTGTATTAATTGTACCATGTTTGGTGAAAAAATTCTAGCTAAACAATTACTGATTTTGATAACTTTCAATACCTATTCCTGAAAATATACACTAATTATACATATATTAGAACCCTCTTTTGTCACATGCTTTGCTGTTAGGCCATTGTATATTTTCGTGTGTATATGAAACAGTTGTGTCTAGAATGTGTACATCTTAATAAGATGTATTTTATGTTTGTGTATTTGATGTGTACATAGTGCTAATCTTAGGCATAGTGAACTGGAATGAAAATTTATATACTTAGAATTGTATAAAATAAATAGGTGCAATATTTTAGAAGGGTTACCATTTTGATGACATAAGATTTAGCAAATACCAGTACATGTATGGTCAGACAATCAAAAATGAGTGGATAAACCTAAATTTGGATTTGCATTCATTTGCTATCAGGGGCAATGCTTTTTGAAGGAAAGATGTCAGGTGAATTGAGGGAGGTTAGGGTTAATAATTAAATTAATGTTTCCTTTACAGGAGAGTGAAACTGGAGCAGAGAGAGGGCCGCAAACAACCATTTGTGTTGTGAGGTCTTTAAATGCCAACCACAACAGCCGACAGGCTTTGAATGAGGCAATAGTGAGAATTCAAGCCAGGTGGTCATGGTTCAGAAGATGGTGTACATGTGGGAGTGGATTGGTGAGCAGCTGAGTTACAGTCTTTTTTAAAGAGAGTTAGTCGTCAATGGACAGGCTCTATCAGTCATTTTGGTAGTAATGATTAAAAATTGCATAGAAAGCTTTTGCTTTGAAACTCAGTAAATGTTGAACATCAGAAGTACCTCTAGAACCTAGTTGAAGTGAGGACAACAAATCAATCAGGCATGAGAAAACTATATACTATGCTTAAAAATTCTTATTCCTTTGTGGTTTTGTGGTTTGCTTGATTATCAGTAGGTGTTTAAAGTTTTTGGAAATTGTTAAAAAGAGCAAAAGATTGCATAATGCATTATTAGTCTACATTGGATCTCATCAAATAGCTGTGTTGGTGAATGTTGTCAAGAAACTTTGCTGTGTGATGTTTTTGACAAAGAATTTGTTTATACGAAAAAGTTGATCTTTCAAGAATAGAACATCAAACAAAATGGTGAATGAAATGTTTTTTAAAATATGGCACAAAGAAAACTAAGAGAAAACTAGCGTCAAAAATGAAATTTAAGAATGCTTGTTATCAATGAAAGGTCTTGTGGTAAGTGTCTTTTTCTGTTTAATTTTTATGTTGACAATTAATAGTTTTTGTTTTGGTAGCGTGACCAAGATTCTGGTGCAATTTGTGCAAATTGTTTCAAGTACAAATACTGGTAAGTTTTCAGTTGTCAAAAGAAAGTCATGAAAAATTGAAAAAAATTGATCTGTAATTAATTAGCTAGCTCGCTAAGAAGAGGTCTTAGTCTGAGCCCCACCTAGGTCAATATATTATGTGCTAGGGATAGGTACTTAGTCCTGCAGTGCCTTTCTCCATGCAGGATTTTTGAATGAGTACTGTTGAACTCACACTAAAACCTGACAAATAGACTAACATCCCATCTGGTAGGGGAAGCAGTACTCCCAACTCAGTTCATGCTAATTGGACACCCCAGTAAGCTTCTCTGATGTGGGATGATTGGCTTGAATGAGGGCGACTTTTCAGATGCTAAAATATATTAAGTACATGTATTTCTGTTGTTGTTTGTCTGAGATTGTTAATTTGGTACATCTACATTTCGAATGTCAAAAGGAGGGCTAATAACCTTACCCAAAAAAATGACAAACTGTATGGTTATTGAGCTTATTAGATTTGGAACCCCTTTTCCCTTATTAAAACAAGGAAAGGGAATTTTTTGAGATCCAAAATAATTTCATTTCAATAGACACTTAGAGATAAAATCATTGTCTAAGCAAAATCTCATCTTTGTCAGACTTCTACATAAACAACAGTGCTGGTCTCTTATTTGATGCATAATGTGCATATATACAGGTTGGAGGATGAAAACTTGAAACAGCTTTGCATCATGCATTATGGTTTCAAAACTTGATTACGACAATGACCAACATACTAAATGTTGAAAATTTTATTCATTGACTGGTAATATGACAGGCTTCAATTTTTAACAATGCAAATTACTTGAGTGCAACCGCAAACAGTAACGTTCATGTCATCTTCCATTTATTCACGTGGTTTTACGTTTCGTAGTTGTATTTTTACTTTATTTGATTTGCCTTTCTTCCAGGGGACCTAGCAGAGTTAGACCACAGATTGACCATGATGAGTGCTGCATATGCCTGGAGGTAATTTCTTAGTTATCAATAAGCATAGATGAATGATATTTGAACTGAGAGAACATATTAGGTCCTTGCTCTCTGACTATCAACTACAAGAATTGTTATCTACTATCAGGTACTGTGTAACTTTACCTCCAGAGTCCATGGTCTCTTTTTTGTCCCCTTCCGGCAGTTTGAGTAGGCGTGGTTCAACTTTATTTAATGTCTAATCATTCATCTTAGTTTCAGGATGAAGTAGTTTAACTCCTAAGATCAAAATATAAATTATCCACACTGTTTGCCATAGAACTCTGTAAATATAAGCTTTCAGATAATGTCATGTTTGATTAAAAAATTTATTTGTTGATATTCTACTTTCCCTTTCCACCTTGGACGTGTAACAGTACGAGGATTACTGTAAGTGTAACTCTGTACTCTTTCCAAATTAATTTATCGAAATCACTTTCACACAGGCTGTGTTCTCTGACCACTTGAACACCTTCTGATTTTTTTTTGTTATTTGCCTAGAAGACATGTAAATGTAACACTTAGGATTCTGACATACTTTGTGTAACTCTTCTAACCCCCCACATGTATATATACCAGAAAACTTGTTTATACTTTACTTTTATCCCTTATTTCTTGGGTATCTGATAACACTGATTCAATCCTAACTTCAGCATAATGACTTTTCATTTTTGGTTTACTTGTAGGCTGCTTTCAGTGGATGTCAGATTTTACCCTGCTCACACAAGGTTCATCGAGAATGTGCAATAGCTATGATACAGAATGGAATGTAAGCACTTCATGACGAGCCAGACGTTCTTAGCAACCGAAAAAAGAGCTTTGGATCCTGCTGAGATCGAGGAGTTTTACTCCACGATCTCAGCTTGACGTCCAGCAGCTTGCAACATTCCATTGTAACAATATCCCTGCTACTGATCATTTATGTTACGCTGACAGTGCGAACTTTCGCGCGAGCGTGTTATAATCCTGAAACGAGAGTGAGCGTTTATAATTAAAATTTCTATTTTGGTAATTAAAAACGTGTCAGTGAATGTATGCCACGTTTGGAGTGAATGACGTATTTTGGCTCTTTGATTTTTATCAATAGGCCGGGAACAAAAGCGAAAGCGGACGAGCCGACTTTATTTGCTGACTTTCCAAGTCAGCTTTCCTTTTCTGAAACCGCTCTATTTTCTGGACCGTAAACCGCCAGACAAATACGTACGTGCCAGCAAATCGATACTAAGAAAGAGTATAATAGACCCTTTTTGTTGAACGAATCTCGGATTTCGTCATTTTGGGTCATTTTTAACACTCACGCGAAATTCCCCCTTTTTTAAGTCTGCCTGAAATGAACAAGGGACGAACCGGACGCCACGACTTTTGCCTTCGATTAATGCACGCAACACTCTTACGCTACGACTACAAACAAAACGCGTATGTCGATCAAAATGAGAACGTTGCGGAGTTTGACGGCGAAATTTAGCCGTTTAAACCGTGAAGTAGTGCGAATTCAGCATGTTAAATTTTTGATACTGTAAAATTTCGGTTATAAGCCCTTGACTAATACTAACTACTTAATAACCGGGCGCGAGGGCTTAACTGTAAAATTCCAGACTGAGGGATGAAATTTTTGCTTTATGAACCGAGCCTCTGGGCGAGGTCCATAAATCAAAATTTCAGCCCGAAATCATAGTATGGAATTTTACAGTAAAGCCCGAGCAAACAAGGTTATTAAGTTTTTTTTATAATATGGCTTCAAATAGGTAAAGCGCGTGAAATAGAGTGAACTTATACATTGCCTTCATTTTCCGTCACAATTTCGTCAGGATAATAAAATTCAGAAAAGAAATGTTTTTTCAGAACGCATAGTTAAAGAAGAGATACGTTTTTTGTTCAATTCCTTGCTTTTTTAACGAAGTTCCTTTCAGCGAAAGTCACTAAGTTCGCTAGGTTTTGTAAACCAAAACCGTGGCGGAAAAAATCTGCTATGCCCGTGGGCGTTTACCGGGGGATTACGGACCGCTAATTAACCAATCTGAGCGCGCGTGCTATCGCAGCCATATAATAAAACTTTGTAAAGGGTTTTGGGTAGGTTTAGCGGATTGAAAAGCGTTTAAAAACAAGCCATGGTAATGTTGATCTAAATTCGTTTTTAATTTAAAGTCATATTAAAGCAAAATTTCCAGTTAGCACTGTCATCCAGCAGAGGGGGGAAGCGGGGTTATCGGGGGGCCTATAACCGGATTGTTTTGTCTGCAGGTAGATAATCTAACCAGAATTTTACAGTATACACTTCGGGTCGTTTTACACGGTACGAAATTATCGCAGTGTATTCAACAATTTCCCAGGCTGAAGTCGCAACACTTTATATTTTAAAAGCTAGCCGTCTATCATACTGCATTTTCTTTTATTTCAACCAGTACACGACTGAAATAGGACACATGGTCACACATCCAAAGCCCGCTCTCTCCCACCCACTATATGATGCTAAAGTTCCCACTGAGGCAAGCTTTCACACGCGAAGTGAAAACACTTGGTAACGTTATCGATCAGTAGGAATGCCTGCGAGTGTGTTAATCGACCGAACTACATAAGTTGAATAAGTACGCTACGGTTTTTTTTTTTTTTGAATCATTGGTTCTCGCCCCCTTTTGCTTTTTGTTTTCGGCACCACGTTTCCGTATTACAATTCCATATTATTTGAAATGATCCTCCCCCCCCCCCCCCCCACGAAAAAAAAGAAAGAAAATTGGATGATTAATAAATTTGGAACTTATTGAACAATTATTTGTTTGTTCATTCAAAGAGGGTATTCTTACGTTAAAAAAATAGCCGAATAGCCGCTATGATGGAAAGGGTATTCTGATAATAGTAATGAAAGGTAGCATCGTGAGGGAATAACATCATTTTCCAGGTTCTCCCATACCATAATCTAACAGAAATACTTAACAATTATTCCACGAGTACGCATTGGATATGAGCTGGTAGATAGCCAACCAGAGGATTGAAGTTGGCTATAACCATGTCTTACCCAACACACGCGAACCAAAATACTTATTATGCTATATATCCCAGAAGCACTCAGGCATACAACTATGCCAGGACTTCAACTTGGGTGAACCAAAGAGGATATATAACACTTGCTAGAACTTCAAAACCATGTGCGAACCAAAGTACTTATTATGTTATATATCCCAGAAGCACTCAGGCATACAATTATGCCAGGACTTCAACCAGGGTGAACCAAAGAGGATATATAACACTTGCTAGAACTTCAATATCTTGTGCGAACCAAAATACTTATTATGTTATATATCCCAGAAGCACTCAGGCATACAACTATGCCAGGACTTCAACCTGGGTGAACCAAAGAGGATATATTACACTTGCTAGAACTTCAAAACCATGTGCGAACCAAAGTACTTGTTATGTTATATATCCCAGAAGTACTCAGGCATACAATTATGCCAGGACTTCAACCTGGGTGAACCAGAGAGGATATATAACACTTGCTAGAACTTCGATACCATGTGCGAACCAAAAGTACTGCTCATGTTATATATCCCAGAAGCACTCAGGCATACAATTATACCAGGACTTCAACCTGGGTGAACCAAAGAGGATATATAACACTCACTAGAACTTCGATTTACCATGTGCGAACCAAAATACTTATTATGTTATATATCCCAGAAGCACTCAGGCATACAACTATGCCAGGACTTCAGCGCAATGATTTCAATCCAGATAATGAACAAGTAGATCTGCTGAAAAAATGAAAAGTGAACCAGACTTTTCTTACTCGTGCATTGTTCTTTGGTAACATTCCTTAGTTACTTTTCATGTGCAACAATATTGTTTACTTTCCTTATCACACTAAGTCAGTCAATTGCTTCCAGGGCTTGCTTCGGGTCTTTTTTTCTCAGCAGCTGTTCTGCGATATCGCTCATCACTTTAGCCACTTCAACATTCTGGTCCACCTGATCGGCGAATAAAGATGCAAGAGGCACCTGGAACTTATCGCAAACATCGCCGATCAAGGTCCACATATCGCTTGTACTGTACTGTCCGGGTTGTCCTTTGCCGGGTCCTGTGTGCCTGAGCTCAGCGTCGATTGACCGCCGTTTTTTACCTCATCTCGAAGGGCCTCTAACTGGGAAAGCGCAACTTCAAGTTCAGCCTTAAGCTTAAGATTTTCATCTTGACTCTTCTCGATATCCTCTATGGATATGGCTGACCTTGAATCGACTCCAAATACTGTTTGTACAGGGTCATGAATTTTGTCCTTGTTGTTGTCACGTGTGTCAGTCGCTGTTTGGCAATCTTCATTATCTTGGCCAATATTCAGGCTGTTGATGCCATCAACCAACCAACTGTACTTTTCTTCTTCGCCCGCTTTTAGTTTTTGCCGAAGTATCGCGGAAACAACACCGAAAGAAGAGGCTATGAATACCTCTTCTTTGTGAACTAGTCGTCGATCCAAGTGCCCGCCATTTTTAAGATTCGAGAGTTGCACTGTGTTAAATTCTTTTGGAAAGCTTGACACCAAAGGGCTACTCGACATGAATTTTCCTACAGGAATGCCGCATATTTTGGAATTCAGGAGACACCAGTCCCTCGAATCGCTCGTGGAGTGCAGCTATTTTGCTCTTCGAATATCGAAGGCATCCATGCCGCACAGCACCTGATCGAAATGAGAACAAATTTCCCGCTCTTGCGAGTAATGTCTGAAATTCAACCTCAAGAAAAGTCAAAAGAAAAATCCAGCCCCTCAAAATAAACAGGATTGACGCCATTGGAGGTTGTACACAACGGTGTTAAGGTAATCACCGAACGCTCCCCTGTTGAAACCACAAATCGAAAGCGATGATAGCTACTGAGCCGGATCATGACGTCACACCATAGCAACCAAACCCCACGAATTTTTTAACATCCGGTTTGCTCTGGCTCGTCATGATTCTTCAATATTCCTTCTTCACTTCTTTGCCTTGTTTGTTTATTTGTATGTTGTTGTGCTAGACTCCACTTGTTAGTCGTCACTTTCCCAGAGAAAACAACGCGTACATGAATATCTAAAGTTGAAAACTCTGAGAAGCATCTACCTCTCACAAACTACTGTGACCAGACTATTTGTTATCTTTGGAAATTCTCAGAACTACTGGGATAAACCTCCTTTTGCGCAACCACTTAAGGTAATGCAAGCTCACTTAGAAGTGTCAGTTGGGTAACAAGCCTTGCATTTTACTTGTTACACTTTTCCCTCAGGAAGTGGCAATCGGTCCTCTACCTGGTTGTATTAAGGCTTCTCTGGCTTCTGAATGCTTTTCTGTGTTGTTGCTAGTGAGGAACCCATTCCACAAGTTGCTCCCTTGCACATGTAGGGAATCAGTTTCTGCTATAGGTCGCATAACTTGTTAGTTAATTACAGGTAGCAAAAAAAAATCTGTATGTACGTCAATGATTAGTAACTGTATGTTTCTTATGTTTCTTGTTTTAGTCGCACATGTCCAGTGTGCAGATACCCATTATACAGCCCAGCTCCTGAGTGAAAATTGCTGCATTTTACGATGTTGCGATTTAGACATAAGTGAAGATCCTTTGTACAAGAGAAAAAGATAGTAGTTCAAAGAGGGCTCCTTGATTGGTTGTTACCCATCTGGACTTTGCCCTCTGCAGGTTTTTCACAAGGAATTAACACGCAATTGGTTTAAGTCCAAGGAAGCTTAAAGCGAATCTTACTCGTAGAAAAAGTCAAAACGCGAGAGAATTGCGTGGCAAATTCACTATCAGTAGCATTTAGTTCCATGTGAATCTTTTTCAGTATGGCAGGTAATTTAGTGTTAACAACTGAGTTGAAAACGTAAATTAGCCACCGTAAAGGTTAAAGCGATTGGATTGATCGCTCTGACGAAGGGCTAACGCTCGAAACGTCAGCTTTTTTACCCTTTAAGGTGGCTAACTTACGTTTTCAACTCAGTTGTTAACACTAAATAACCTGCTATACTCTCCCACCGACGCAGCACCACAGTTTCTTTAGAAACTTACCCCTGTATTCTTTTTCAGTATGATTGGACAGTGTGGTTAGAGTACGTGATAAAATGCAGGTTGTTTACAAGGAAATGAAGCATAATAGAGCGAGGCTGTTGAGGCAAAATGAAATTTGATTGGTGGAATACAATTCAAGCACGTGAAAAATTTCCTTATGTTAATGTAGTGCACTGATTAGGTATGTTGTGATTGGACTTTGGACGTTGTCCTCATGGTACAACGGAAGAGACCTGGGAAAAGCAGTGGGCCATAGGGTTATAGTCAAGCCTTTCTCGGGTGCTACGACAAAGGCCATGAATCACTATCTCAAGCCAAGTCTGGAATTTTCGCCCAACGAAGTGATTTTACACATTGGGACTAATGATCTTAAAACCAGGGAACCAAAGGCTGTTGCCGAATCGATAGTCGACCTCCCGAGACAGATCGAGAGCACCTGCGATACTACAGTCACGCTGTCGGAGCTTGTATGCAGAAAAGATAAGCTTGACCAGGCCGTAAAAACAGCCAACAAGCATCTTGAGAAGTTCTGCCATCAAAACGGATGGAAATTAATTCATCATGAGAACATATCTTATAATGGACTCAACAAAGGTGGACTGCACTTAAACTCTAAAGGTAATGTGCAGTTTTATAATAATTTTAAATCGCACCTAGAATGAGATAATGTGCTGTCCGTCAATGCCGTGCGAAATCGATCAAGCAGCCAAAGGGGCGTAAAATCTGCCTCAATATTGCCACCTTTGCGTGGCTTTAGAATGGCCTCACTCAATATAAATCAATTAACTACACATATAGACGAACTAAGAATCCTATTAGCAAACAACGATATCGATATTATTTCTATAAACGAAACAAAACTGAACGAGAGCATTCAAGATCACGAAGTTCATATTCTGGGATACGAAATAATTCGCCGCGATAGACTTACGAAAGGCGGCGGGGGGGTATGCTTCTATGTTAAAAATTCAATCAACTTTACAGTACGATCTGATCTACATATGGATGCATTAGAAAATCTTTGCTTGGAAATCCATAAGCCAAAAACAAGACCTTTTGTGATTGTTACGTGGTATAGACCACCTGACTCTCCTATTGGCATTTTTTCACCTTTTGAATCCCTAATTGGGAAATTGGATAGTGAAAATGTAGAATTTTTTGTACTGGGAGACATGAACTGTGACATGGTCACTGCACGATATGACAATGATACATCCAAATTAAAGAATATTGCTGATGTCTACGGACTCGAGCAACTCATCGCTGAACCGACGAGGATAACACCCACCTCGTCAACTTTAATTGATTTAATTTACACCAACTGCTCGGATACACCAACTGCTCGGATACACCAACTGCTCGGATAAGATCGCCTGTTCGGGAGTTTGTCATGTTGGGATAAGTGATCATAGCATGGTGTATGTTTATAGAAAACTTTCTCTGAACGGGATGTCGAATGGACATAATTCAATAACATACAGAAATTTCCGAAAATTCGATTGCCAAAATTTTCGAAATGATATTCAGTCTCAATGTTGGAATAATGTATATGAGTTTTCCGACCCAAACGAGATGTGGCAGCAATGGAAATGTACATTTCTAGCTATCGCTGACAAACATGCCCCACTGAAAACGATGCGCGTTCGTTCACGAAGTTCTCCGTGGATTACCGCTGAGTTGAAAGACTTGATGCATAATAGAGATATATTAAAAATCAAAGCAATCAAAACAAATGATCCCAACAATTGGGCAGTGTTTAAGAAACAAAGAAATTTAGTCAATAAGCAAGTACGCTTAGCAAAGCAAGTTTATTACCAAAATATTTTTAACAAGCACACTAGCGACTCCCGAAAGACCTGGGAGACTATAAACGAGCTAACTTCACGTAAATCTGGGAAAATGTCAGTGACATCACTAAAAGTGAATGGATTAACGATAACTAATCCACTGGAGCTATCAAACGAATTCAACAACCATTTTGCTAATATTGGTCCAAAACTTGCCAGTGAGATAGATTGTGATAGTAGTAGCTATCAACGATATCTTGCCGGTACAGATAAACGGTTTGAGCTCCAACCTACTAATCCAAATAAAGTATTTTCACTTTTAAATAAACTAGACAAGTCAAAAGCAACGGGCCTTGACACAATATCTGCTAGGTTTGTCAGGGAATGCGCTGACCTTATTTGTGTGCCGATATGTGATATTTTCAATCAATCTATTAGCCAAGGGAGGTTCCCAGATGATTGGAAATATGCAAGGGTTACACCTCTCTTTAAACAGGGTAACCGCGATGATGTCAACAATTACCGCCCAATATCGGTGATTCCAATAGTGGCGAAAGTGTTTGAAAGGATAGTTTACGATCAATTGTATGCCTATCTGGAAGAACATGATATTCTATATCAAAATCAATCAGGGTTTCGTGCTACTCATTCAACTGTAACAGCATTGTTGGAAGCGACAGATTCTTGGGCATATAATATTGACAACGGGAAAATCAATGGAGTCATTTTTCTAGATTTGAAAAAAGCTTTTGACACTGTTGATCATCAGATCCTCCTATCGAAATTAAACTATTATAGTATACATGGCAGATCTTTCAAATGGTTTCAGTCATACTTGGAAAACCGCACACAGAAATGTTCTGTGAACGGGTCGCTGTCCAGCAGCTGCTCATTAACTTGCGGCGTCCCCCAGGGGACCATCCTCGGTCCACTATTGTTTTTATTATATATCAACGATCTTCCAAATTGTTTATCAAATTGTGAGCCGAGGATGTATGCTGACGACACACACCTTACATATGCGGGCGGTGATCTTGAGAGTATACAGCTTTGTCTGAATGAGGACTTAACAAACGTTTTCAACTGGCTACAAGCGAATAAACTCACACTGAATATGACAAAAACCGAATTCATGCTAATAGGGTCAAGGCAGAGACTGGGTACTCTCACAGCTTCACCAACAATTAGAATGAACAGCACTCAGGTGAGCCAGGTTACTTCTACAAAATCGCTTGGTGTGATTATAGACGATAGGCTCGATTGGCATAGTCACATCGAAAAATTAACAAAAAAGATTGCCTCTGGTATCGGGTGCCTAAAGCGAGTCAGGCATCTGATCCCAGCATCGACCTTACATCTGCTTTACCAAGCTTTAGTAAAGCTTCACTTTGATTACTGTGACATTGTCTGGGGTAGCTGTGGGATAACGCTACGAGATAAGCTGCAGAAATTACAGATTAGAGCAGCCCGTGTTTTGACATTTTCCAGCTATGATGCCGATGCAACTAAGCTACTTGAATTTTTAAGTTGGAAAAATCTGAAAAGCCAGCAGGAAATTCATAGAGTTACCATGGTTTTCAAATGTCTGCACGGGCTAGCTCCTGAATATCTTAATTCTAAGTTTAGATGGCGTAACTCTGCTTATGACCTCAGGGACTCTGAAAATAAACTCAATGTTCCTCTACCTCGCACTAACTATTATCGAAAAAGCTTTAGCTATAGTGGAGCCACATTATGGAATAGTCTTCCATGTGATATAAGGAACACAGAGTCTCTGGGGTTATTTAAACGCAAGATAAATGCCACTCTATAACGCACGGCATTCACGGAAAACAGCTTTTAGTTATTAGTTAGTGTTTTAATTTTTAAATAGTTTTAGTTAATGTAATTGCTGATGAATTGTTTCGTGCTTAAATAAAGATTATACATAGTACATGATGGAATGTAAGTTGTTTGGCGTGTGCGTTCTGAGTAAAGGAAAAAAAGTTCAATGCGAACCTTTGTGTACAGCCCCCTGATTCCATGACATATGGAAGAAAAAAACACCTAAACACTGTGATTGGCTTAAGATGGTTAAATGCTGTGATATGCTTGGCGCGAGATACATACCCTAATGCGGCAATCTGAGTGGTGCGAGATACACACTAATGTGGCAATCCGATAGGTGCGAGATAGATACCCTAATGTGGCAATCCGATAGGTACGAGGTACATACCCCAATGCGGCAATCCGATATGTGCGAGATACATACCCTAATGCGGCAATGTGATGGGTGCGGGATACATACCCTAATGCGGTAATCTGATTGGCTCGAGATACATACTCTAATGCGGTGATCTGATGGGTACAACATACCTACCCCAATGCGGCAATCTGATGGGTGCGAGATACATACCCCAATGCGGCAATCTGATGGGTGCGAGACATACCCCAATGCGGCAATCTGATGGGTGCGAGATACATACCCTAATGCGGCAATCCGATGGGTGCGACATACATACCCCAATGCAGCAATCTGATGGTGCGAGATACACACCCTTATGCGGCAATCTGATGGGTGCGAGATACATACCCAAATGTGACAATCTGATGGGTGCGACATACATACCCCAATGCGGCAATCTGATGGGTACGAGATACATACCCCAATGCGGCAATCTGATGGGTGCGAGATACATACCCTAATGCGACAATCTGATTGGCCCGAGATACATACCCCAATGCGACAACCTGATGTGTACGAGATACATACCCTAATGCGGCAATCTGATGGGTGCAAGATACATACTTTAATGCGGCAATCTGATGTGTACGAGATACATACCCTAATGCGGCAATCTGATGGGTGCAAGATACATACTTTAATGCGGCGATCTGATGGGTACGAGATACATACCATTATGCGGCAATCTGATTGTCGCGAGATACATACCCTAATGCGACAATCTGATGGGTACGAGACACATACTCTAATGCGGCAATCTAAGTGGTGCGAGATACATACCCCAACTTGGCAATCTGATGGGTACGACATAATACCCTAATGCAGCAATCTGATGGATACGAGATACATACCCTAATGCAGCAATCTGATTAGCGCGAGGTACATACCCTATTGTGGCAATCTGATGGGTGCGAGGTACATACCCTAATGTGACAATCTGATCGACGCGAGATACATACCCTTATGCGGCGATCTGATGGGTACGAGATACACCCTTATGCGGCAATCTGATTGGCGCGAGATACATACTTTAGTGAAGCGATCTGATTGGTGCGAGATACATACCCTGGTGAGGTGATCTGATGGGTACGAGGTATATGCATACTTTAATGTGGCGATCTAATTGGTGCGAGAAGCAAACCACTTTTTTAGAGAAATAACTCAAAAATGGCCTTCTGATAAGTTTTGGTAAAATACATGTTCCTTGAATGCTAAATATTTCTGATAAGGAAACAATTTTGTCCAGCTTAAAAAAAAATAGAGACCATGCTCTTAAAATGGAAAAAAAAGGCTCACAATAGTTAAATAATTATCTTGTTTATTGAAGTTCTTGTTTGTTGCTTGAAATTTATCTTTGCATAGTAATTTTAAAGAATTTAGTAGTCACATTGTATTTTGTTATCAGTTCTATACATGTTCAGTTAATTATAAACACCATTAATTAAGTTGTTCTGGCTTTTATATGGAGTGGATTTGTTAAATTGCTATCTACGTCTTAGCTTGTGTGTGTTTTCGAAAGTCCTCACTCAGATAAGTACCAATAGTTTTATTTACAAATTTTCGTCTTCATATTATAACCGCCCCCAAGTATACCCCCCACAAACCCCCATTTGCCCCACCACCTGATGATTTTACAATGTTTATGAAGAATCTTTTCTCGAAAGTCATGAAGTCCAACTAAATTGTTACTTCGGAAAGGAAGGGAAAAGGAAAAGAAAAAACTTACCCCTTGAGTTTGATTGTAATTTCCTCGGTAACTTTCCTCGCTGCGCTTTTGACAAGGGCTATCTTTTCTTCTGTTACGTCATCCAAATCTTCGGCAAGTGAAATGGAAGGCGCAGAGATGCACATTGGCTCGGAGGGAAAAGAAGAAGCCACGTTCTTGTTGTTTTTTCGTTCCATATCGTGAGAAAGGCATTTGATGGTAAAATGTCGACCAAATATTGTTTCAATCTTAGCATAAAGGGTTTTATTACCGGAAAAAGAGGGAAGATTATCTAAACACGCGTTCGATTTATTTGTAAACATAATACCGGAAATCGCAATTGATTCTGTAGTGGACTTTGTTCCCGCCGAAGTATAATCGAACTTCGGAGACAAAGTTAGTATTGATTATCTGTTAATCCATACAGATTAGGACATAACTTTTAGCTCTTCTCGTGAAACCATATGACATTCATTTGACAATCTTAACCTCGTATGGAAAGCGCATATATATATATATATATATATTTTTTTTTTTAAATCCGAGCTTTCGCCGTGTTTTTCAAGACTATTAAGCGCTAAGCGCTGGAAGACATCTGAGGGAAAGAGAAAGCTAACCAGTTAACGTACTGACGGTTGATTTACCTACCCGAAAAAGGACCTCTGTTGTCATTATTCGTAAATGTTTCCCTAAGATCCACTGATGAGGATCTAAATTTATTTCATTAGGTGTAAATGAAACGTTTCCGAAAGTGCTTTGCTTACCGGTAATCAGATTAATGAGACAACCAGATGTTGGAATGCTTTGATCTTATGTACACTTGATCACGAGAGAGTTGTGGTGTCTTGATATAGCATATTGCGAAAAAATATTGAACAAGATAAAGACAAAGTCCTGAGAAATGTTATCTGATATTGGGTAAATTAAATAGTTAATTTCGCACTTGAGATTTACCAGTTCAGCTAATGTTTTAATAAGGCTTCTGTTTTTTTGGCGTGGATTTTTAGGTTAAAGTGTTGTTACCATGGCATCATCATCTCTAATGGAAGGCAGATATATTCTAATTTTGGGCCTAATACTGTAGAATCTTTGTAAAATGTCTTCGTTCTTTGTCACATTATGGAAATGATAATGGCTGACCTTTCGAAATGATAAAAACTTGATGTTGTGCAAACATTTTTGCCAATATTCAGTGTCTAGTGAGTCATCTCTAAATATATTAGATTAGCTCCAACAGATTTAAACATAAACAGGCTATTTGATAGGAACTGTACGTGGTCATCGAAGGAAAGTCACTACGATGTCATGGCTATGTCTGGTTCTATGAACAGTAATCAGGCTGTATTCAGGCTCTGTCAAGCTCCAAATTTTTGTATGGGAAGATCTAATTTTACTTTTCTTGTCTAGTTTTAAACATCACTGTAAATCACTAGTGAGAGTTAGTGTTACACTGCAGCTGATCAGGTCATCTTTTGTCATCACATGTCAGATGGATCTTTAAAAAGGTGCTGAACTGTGTGTATAATGTGTGGAAGGAATCAATCATTTCCTATGCAGGTTTGACCTGAACTCCAACATAAAGTGCAGATCTTAAAAGCATTTGGTAAAGCTAAAAGAGAGTATGGCAAAGGCACCACTGATTATCAATAGCAACCTTTTCTGTGAATTGCAAGATGAAGTTGAATTCTATAAGGTCTAATGGAGAATCAGATAACGACTTTGTTTATTAATAGACTCACTGGTAGTACCACTTGGAATGTCAGGGTTGTTAAAATAATTAACCCAGCAATTAGCACTTTTCTTTGTTTACTCTGAAAAACATGCTGACCATTCCCAATTTTTGTGGGTCAATTTTCAGCTTGGAAGAATGACATTGCTCCGCCTACTATGTATCACAAACCGGTTTTTTTCAAAATCTTTTTTACAACCCTGTGTGTACATCTATGTATATAACTAGTAACCTATTTGGCTGCTGTGACTATTGCACTGTAGATAGGAGTCAATAATTATACATCTTTCCTCTAATACAAGCTTTGCACTTTTGAAATACATTGTGTTGCTGTCAAGGTGGCACAAATATGAACTCGATGAATTTTGTCTCAATTTGTGAATAAACTTGACTCAAATGTCTAAAAAGGTGACTCAAGCCTTGATCTTCAAAGGTTTTGAGAATCTAGAATTGAGAATTTAGGATCAAGTTTGGACTGTGGACCTACTTTTGAGTGGTACTGATGTTTGATTTTACCTTGGTATTGGTCAGCCAGTATTTGTTTTCATTTATGTCAGATTTTCAACAGAATTTTGTGTGAAAATACAGAGATCTTTTGTGTGTTTGTTGGGTTGTTGGTAGCTAAGCACTAATCAGGTCAGTTTGATCAGGAGAAGGGGTACTGGAGACTGCTAGCTTTTGAGGCATTAATTTTTATTATAGTACAAGGAAGGTGACCTACTTTACAGCCAAAACATGGCTTTAACTGGAAGAATCCATCGTTTTATCTTGTCGAGAAACTTGCTGGACCTTTTCAGAATGGTGAAGAATCATGTAGAAGGGAAACGTGTTCACCTCAAGAAAGAAAACAACTGGATGAAGTGTCTGAAAGTGTTCTGGTGTCAGTGGTAAACAATGCGATGAAGTGGAAGAAAGGAAAGAAATATTTGACAACACTGAAGTTGATGAAGAGGATGAAGTTTGCAACAATTCCATTGTAGGCTCATTTATCAGTGATAGCGAGGGAGCTGCTCTTACTTTCCATGCAGAGAATGTGAATGATTTTAGTTCTGTTAGAGATGTGGATTTGTCAAAGGAGAGATGTGATTCAGCCTCAAGCTTGTCTCAATCATTTGATCTGCCAAATATTGAATTGGAATCCCGAGAGAGGTCTTGGTCACCTTCATTTACAGGTGAACAAGTTGAGAGTGAGAAGCTGAAAGGAGCACACACGTGGCAAAAGTGACAAAGAAGGCGCACATGATTGTTCTTTTCCTGATGGTGCAGAGACACAATTCTATTCTAATCATCACTTTAATGACACTGTCGATGGTGCAGTTAGTTTACCATATAGAGCCTAAGATAGCTTAAAGCAAGAACCAATGGAGACACAACTCACAAGCAAAATGTTTCAGGTGCAAGGTTCACTGCTCAAAAGGACACAGAAGCAGATCAGTCAGACCCTCATGTGAGCAATCAGTAAAATAAATGGGAGCATGTAGGGGGCCAGACCAAGTGACAGACCTCCTTAAGCAGACAGATGCCCAGAACCTTCTTCACTTTACTCTTGGGAAGACTTAATTGGTACCTCAACAAGTTGCTGGCCTGTGGCCCATGGAGTGGCCAACACATTCTTAGCAAGATGCTCAGAAGACAAACATCTTCATGAAAGTTCATATTACACTAATGCTGAGAAGATGTTGATCAAGAATTCTGCATTATAAGGAGCTTCTCATGCAGACAGGATGATAAACATGAGTGACTCAAACAAAGCTCAACTGTACTTTGGTGAATGTCAACTTACTTTCAGGCCAGATCCATATTCTCAAACACGTGTCATTGTTCCCTCAGACTAGTAGAGTATGTATGTTGTGCAGCAAATTGAAGTTGTTGACATTACAGAATCGCGCCCATTGAAAAACGTCGCACGGGAAAATACAAATAAGCTAGAAAAGAGAAAGAGAGCATGCGTAACTTCACGCAGGCCTGTCAATCCGACTGTCAATCATGTAATCCCCCGTGTACGCAGTGTTCGAAAGTATTGTTTCTTGTGCAGACAACCGAAACGTAGCGCTTTTCATCGAAGAAGAATAGACGTAATTAGTGGCGTTATCTTGATTAGGTTATATTGTTTAAAAATCGGTCAGATGTAAAATTAAATTACCTTTCAAATGCCGGGTTTTCAATTTGTGTTAAGATTCAAATGCGGCAGATTTGCGAGGTTCGACCATCAACTTCGCCAAGAAAGCAAAACATCACAGAAATATTCCTTTTAGTAAAATTTCCGTACTGCCCCATACTATCGTAAAACAAATCTGTTTTCCCAATGGTAAAGTATTGTTTTTGTCACTCTATCCAAGAACTGAACTTATAATGTAGTGTGGGGCTGTGCGGAATTTTACCTTCCTTTTTGGCCCGTTATTGCCGTCAGTTTCAGATAACACGTCGGTAGTCTAATTACTTTTCGAAAAGCTTAAGTATACGTTGTAGATTCCCGCTCCACGTAGGTGCACGCTCACGCTCATAAGCTTACGGATGAACACTTCACGCTCTTTTGATATGCAAACGCGGCCCTCGCTCTTTACCGACGAAAAGAGCATTTCGTCACTTTGAAACAATGCTAATTGCTCCAATTGTACCTCCATTGTCTCTAAACGGACGCAAAGCGAAATTTTACAACTCCCGTTTGGGAATTTGTCAATTCAGATCTAAAGCGACCGAAGTTGGCGGTGAGCGTTTGCAACCTCATTCCTAGGTCATTGCGCCCGCAAAGCATCATGGGTGCCCCACTTTTCTCGGGCGATGCTTTTCAATGGGCGCGATTCCGTAATGAATGTTCTTTAATTGCTGGCATGAATTGATTTGTTTTCCTCTAAATAACATATAAAGATATAATTCTTCTTGAAGTTTGTTTTAGATAATAGGAATTTTTTTCCTTACTAGAACTCTCTGAATTCTACAAGCTTAATTCCTCTTGCACAACCAACAGCCCTCACAACAAACAGCTCTTAGGTATTGTTACATGGGGTATAATTTAATAGCAGCATGGATGAGGATTTCAGCAGGGAACCCACAGATCATGGCAAAAATGTATTGGTGAAGAGGTAAGTAGCTGATGATTTTTTTAGCTATAAAAAGTTAGTCATTGATTTACAAGTTGTGTCAGATCAGGTAGTAACCATGTTCAAAAATTGCTTGAATAGCTGTCACTGTGAAGCTCAGAAAACCTATGAACACCAGAAATATTTCTGGAATATGTTACAAACTCGAGAGTGACAAACCAACGATGCAAAAGAGAGCCTAACTATGGGCTTGCAGATCTCATTTTCTTTGTAATATGATTGGTTGATCACTATGGAATAAACAGTTAATATGAACTGTAGGTGTTCATGGTTCTTGTGGTACTTACTTGAATGAGTGTCAAAGTGGAAAGGAATTGCTTAAGTTGTGCTGGGGAAGCTCATATCCATTTTGTTTTATTTTGATGGAAAATTGATGGTCTCTAATGAGGCCTTAACCTTCTGTAAAAATTAACAATTAAACGGAAATGACTTCATAATTTCACAATAATGCCACTAGAGAACAACATGAAGCAGCAATTTTTTTTGTTTTGTTTTTCACTGTGTTGTTCTTGAGGTTTACCCCTTTATCATGTAATGTGTCAAAATAATTATTTTTGTTTAAAATAAGGGATTTTCATGTAGTCCCTGTGATCTACAATTGATCCCAAGATGATCGATGTTTGGGAATAAGGTTAAGGAGCTTTGCTGTTTATTGAATTTGATAAAGCTTTCATTGCTTTGATTGCATTGGCCTTTTACAAAGAATTGGCATCCAGCCTCATGATAGAGAAAGCCTTTTTTGAAAATAAGTGGTTAGATGCTTTTTTGTAAACTTTGTCCTGTTTACTAGGGATAGAATTCTAACGAACGAGACTCAATCAAACTGTTTTATTCCGCTCTCGTATTCGCTTATTTACATTGGGTGTGTAAAAAGCTACTCTGCAAAATTTGTAAGAAATCACTCTCTTATACGATATTTTCTACATTGTGATTGGTTGTTGCCGAGTACTGATTTAAAAGGTCATTCAAGGTTGCGTTGATTATGTAAACCAATCAATGTCCGTAATGTTCACACTCATCATCTGACATGTGTCACGCACGAATCAAAGTCTCCGACAGCTTGATAGAAATCTAGCTTTTGAAATCTAAATACTTGTTTTAAATGAAAGGTCTCAAGATAATGGTATGTTTGTTTTCAACTGTTATGTTAACTGTCTTTTTTTTATAGTATGACCAAGATGCAAGCCCAATTGGTACAACTTGTTTCAAGTGTCAGTATCTGTAAGTATGAATAAGCTGCAGAATTATCAGATTTTTATTGCAAGATTGCATGGTGTATCCTGTAATAATTCATCAGGAACTGGAGGTTCATGCGCAAAATGTTATGTTGTGCGTCTTCCTGTGGACCATGCATGCTTAGAGCACAGCCTGGCCTTAATGAGTGCCAAATGGTAATTTTGTAGTCGTTACTAAGCAAAGAGTGACGACTTTTGAACTTGAAGACATTAAGAGAAAAAAAAAAGCCACTGAAATAGGATTCTGTTTCACCCTTAAAACTTCATGTCATACGAATGGGGAGTCACCTCTGCTGCCTATGAGTGGGAATTTCTTCTCCTTTTCCTTAGGAAAAGTTGACCAAGGGTATCAATATTTTCTTTTATTAAGTAAAATGATAGAAGAAAAGGCGATTATTTTTAATACAGTGGAGATCACACCTTCACTATAAAACAACCATTATTATCTAACCTGGTGAATCTCAGTGTTCTTTAAAAGGCCTTTGCTATTTTTTATTTATTTATGTCATTTGATATTCATTTCCTTCATAGTTTAAGTATAATTTAACAGAGAAGAGAATTTGTGATAAATAAGTTGGAAAATTGTTGTAAAATGTAACACAATGAAGTGGCAAAGGATAGTTAAGACTATAGATATGGCCTTGTTTGAAGTTATGTTGATTCTGAGGTCAAAGTAAAAAATGAAATGTAGTATTGATGAGTTGTATTCTGCTTACTGTCTTTTGATTTAGATTTGGTAAGTTTACAGACAAATTGTTAAACTAGATTGTGATTTGCGTAGCTGTAAATTTAAAACGACTTCTATGATGAAAATTCAATGAGCGCATAAAGATAGTTTAATTCATGGTGAGTTATTTTTCGTGAAACATGATCAGTAAGTAGCAACAGACCCAACGATCGTCGTCTTCATGTACATCATATTGTCGCAATTTGTATTTGAAAGTGAAACCTTCTTAGCCTGTGGTCCCATTGTTTTCAAACCAAGAATTAATTTGAAAGTGAAAGCAGAGATACACGTTGCAACCTGCCAAAATTCAACGTCATGGGCGTTGAGACCAGCTTTTCTTTGAAATTTGTGCGATAAATAGCATATATTATTGAGGTGTAGCAGGGGGGGGAGCGGCTGTCAGTCCTCCCATCACCCCACATATTTTTTGTAAGGAAATTTCTTCCGCGCAGCAAGCATAGGGTTCGGAAAAATAATCAGTCACAAACCATTGCATCTCTTATTTAGTCAAGAATGCACTTTGCATATAGATACGTTGCAGGGTTTTAATTTTAAACAGTAATCTGTTGATGCATTGTCACAGATTAAATGCAGACAGACTGGACATTATTGTTACGATTGCACATAGATATGCATCACCAGCAAACTGGATAAAGAATATTTAAGAAAATTTGAAAAGGGGGATGGGTCAGGCCTGGTGTATTGATGACACCCCCCCCCCTTTTTTTTTTTACCCCTTCATACTTCACCCCACCGGGGGATTCCCCTAATATTTATTGAATTATGCTGTCTTTCGCTTTTAATTCGGAGAAACATTTCAGATCCCTTGATGAAGCAACTCCGTAGAATCAAAGATCCGAGCACCCTGACTGTATTTTTGGAGTAAAAATTCTCTTCACTGAAGGAAAAGGTCAGTCATGAAGGTAAGCGCAAAGACGTTTTCTTTGATGGGCCAGTCTAGGCCCCTAAATATTTCACTGCGTGTGGGTTCCTGGTAAGAAATCCAGTTGTCAGGGACAATTCTTTTATTGCTGAATTTGTTCCAAAGTGGCGCAAGTTTAGATGAGCTGGTGCGACATGCAGTCATAATCGCTGAAAATTTTAATTGTCGTCATAATTATCGAAAATGTTTTAAAGAATTTAGTCACTGATCGGTTCATAGAAAGGTTGTTGGCGCCTGCTTTTGGTTAGCGAATGAATCCAGCTGATATGATAGCAGACTGAACTGAAGTAGTATTGGTAAACAAACGATCATGAACTGTACGTTTGAGCTACGCAAGTTTTTATAGCAGCCCTCTTGAATGATCGCTAACACATTTCGCAAAACTAAGTTCATGAAAACAAAGCGTGTCGATCATATATTATACATGCATTCACCGGGTGGCTGTTGAGTTTCTTAGAAATATAGCAAGGTCCAATTTTAGGCCTTACGATTCCTTTCAAAACAAGTCAGGTAAAGCTGAAGTCATTGGAACCAATTTCTTATCGTTCATTTTCGATCACACAAGTAATATTTCCATCACCTTTTTATCATGGAATGAACATTTGTCATCTTTCTTCATATCCAGTTTCAAGTAAGCTTGGATCTCTGGGCCCCGTGATGTGGTCTATATTTCCTAGAATTACTTTGCATTTTCTCACGGTAGGCGCCTATCTCCAAGTGCTACTTCAGTTTCAGTCTTTATATGCAGCAACGTAGAGCGAAGAAAAATTAGGAGGTACATAAACTCAAATACCGATGTTTTTCGTCAAAGTGAAGTTATTTCGTCTGAACGTCAATTTGATTTCCTAAAAATTTTGTAATACATAAACGTGAAATTTCGTTCTCCACATTTGTGTCAGTATTTTGAGTTTGCATTATAGAATTTCCCGTTTTGCTTCACCTTCAGCCAGCTGAAGGAAGCAAATATAAAACGGAAAAAAATTATATCAGACAAAGGTTTTTATCTTCACACAACTTATTCAAAACTAACAAAAATATAACCAGGCAACAGTTAACATTTGATGAGGTGAAAAACAGTAGAAAAAGTTATCAGAACGATACCGTCAGAAAATTGGACGAGTTGATACTCAGAAGATGGCAACTCTCCAGTATCAGAGTTATCTTTAATTATACAAAATAGGTGGGCCTCAAAAGTTCACATACGATTTGTTTCAGTATTTATATGTGAAATGGTGGCCTCCAAAGTTTTCTTATTCGCAGCAGCTTATTTTGTTTTGTGTGGCTGTGGAAAGGCAAACTACGAGGAAAATGATATTGTTTTCTCATCCGGCAAAGACGTCTACTAAGTCGTTCTTAAACCCTATAAACAATACTTGCCCTGTTTATATAGATAGCAGGTTCAGACGGTAGTAGTCCATGTTGGATTGTAGCGAGCTAGAGACGATTTTGACGAAGAAAGGCCTACCAAAATCATAATGTTGTTTGGCAAAAAAATTCCTCGGCAAAACATCAGGCCCCGGTTGTTATATTTCATTCGTCCATTTCGACGTTTTCAACGTTCATAAGAAAAGCCTTTTCTTATGTACGTTGAAACGTCGAAATGAACAACTCGCTAAAATGGGCTCTTTTCATCAAAGTAAGCGGTCAGATAACAAATGATACACTGTGGAAGTAAGGTGAGGTATTATTTTTGAGAATTTGACGTATTTTTTTTATTCCCGAGGGCGGTCGTAAATATGCCCATACAAACTCTTATAATTCCGCCATGACTGTTATTGTGCAAGATGATCATCTCACAGCTGGAGCTTGGGCCGCCTGTGGTTTAACTCGCTATCTTACTTGTGAGCTATCGAGTTGAACACTCGATGAGAAATTCTATATCTACGCGCGCCCATGTATTATTCTCTATATGTCGGTTATCAAATTGGAAGTCAAAGATCAGTTAAATCAAGAGAACAGATTTAATACTTACCTACTACTTAGGATTTACTACTTATAAGATTTAGGCCGGGGATACTTCTTGCCTAAAGCACTTCGTATGTGGTCGAAATTCCAGAAATTCCGTTTCCTGTCATGATGATTATGTAGTTTGAAATCGACTTGGGGACGCGAATGAAACAGTAATTTACCGATAGGTAGGGGATATAAATTAAATGGGACGAGATGATATAATGAGCAAGATATCTAAGGGGGGAAATAATTTTTGAACATTTTTGCCCACTCAAGTCTACGATAACCATACGATGTTCGGAACATGAGCCCGAGACCAGACTTGGAAGGGGCAGATATACTAAAGCTTCCTCGTCCCCAAGCCGAGCGTCTTCCACTAGAAGATTTCTGAGTTATTCCGTTGTGGCCGATATGCTTTCATAAAATTGTTCTTACACATTTGACGAGAAGGGCAACCAATTGCTGCGTTTGAATTGTTAATGATCGAGAGGATGTGAAACAAATTCTTGCCGTCCTGTCATCAGAGGTTTGTGTCCGTCAACAATTGGTTATTAATTCACTTCCCTCCCCTCTGCTTGATGATTTTAAACAGGAAGTCATAGGCTATGACTATAAGCAGACCGTGGAACCTCCACAGCCTCCAGAACCAAAGGAACCTCTGGAACCCGGCAGCGGAACTTGCGGAACCATTAACTGTTTGTTAGAAAAAAATAATAATGAAGTAAAATAAAATAAAAGCTAAAAAGACCCTAACATTGTTCTACATGGGGGTTTTGGACAAAACGCTATAAATTCGCTCCAGACGCCTTGATAACCCCGAAATTCTAACATGGTCTAAAAGCATCGCGTGCGATGATGATCCTCATTCTAGGGTCATGTGCAATAAATTCCAGCCTAAAGATTTGGATGAAGCGTTTTTTCGGATATCGCGGTCACCAAACCGTTAGAGCTTTCAAGTTGTTATTCAATTGTTAACATTCAGGGTAGGTGACTGATGATTGCTCCTCAAGGCATTACGTACCCTTGTACTAGTACTGTGAATGTCGCCACAATTTAAGTTGGACGTCAAGGAAAATTAAAACAATTTCCATTTTAAAGTAATTTCCTTTATACCTAAAAACGAACTTTCACACAGTGTTAAATTTTTTCTTTTATCTCATTTACTCTTCTTTTACAAAAAAAAAAAAGTATGGTTTCCGGAGGTTCCGCTGGTTCCGGAGATTTCGCGGTCTGCTGATCCATAGCTTACTGATTACCCTGATTACCGCCCTGTGTGGTATGACGCCACGTACTTTAAAACAATCTGACAATGGGAATTTTTCTTGTTATCGTTGGATTCAAATACGGTGTTGCATTAAATTTGCATACCGCAAAGTTGCTTCGGCAATTATGAATGCACGCATTTGTATTCGTTTATTTCGATAAATTTTCGATGTAAACACTGTGCGTCCTCCTACTACAACGATTAGAGGGCCAAAGCTTTCGATAAACGTGGTATTTTTCAAGCTGACGTAAGTGAGTTTGTCCAGGGTTTGTCGAATTTTTTCATTTTGATTACTCGCTTCAATTAATTTTTCGATTAAGGCAGACGAGCTTCAACGTTTTCTGAAAGTTTTAGTTCTGAAGACAACTGGTAGAATTGTTCAGTCACATGATTGTTATAAGGGAAAGATCCGCTTGAAGCTTGACCTGTACATATATTTTGTGATGAGTATGTGTTCCTTCTCGTCCCCGTGCTTGATGATTTGCCTTTGACGTTTTTTTTTTTTTTTTTTGAACATGAATGATCGCTTTGTTTGTGTATAATTCACGCGCCTTCTTTGCGTGTTGTGTGCCTCCCAAAGATATGTTTTTTTTGTTTAAAGAAGAACAGTTTGAAACTGGTATCCACACAAAACTTGGATCGGACCGGATAGGATTACGGATCGCATCACGGACTGGATCACGGATCCGATCACGGACTGGATCACGGACCGGATCACGGATCATGTCACAGATCATGAATCGTATCATCCCACTGGGATATTTTTTCTCTTTTGCGCTAGAACTCCATGTATTCACTTTCACGGCTGTTTCGAGGGGTGTTGTGTAGTGCCGCAACGGACGAAGGCAAGCGAGAGGTATGTATCGTTCTTCAATCAGGAGGGGCATTGGGATTTTCGGTCTTGCTATTTTGGCTATTTTTAGATCGGTTTTTCGGTTTTTGTTCCAAAAACTTCGATTTTTTATGTTTTGCTGTTTATTTCGATTTGCGGATTATATGCGGTTTAGCATTTGGTTTTCGGTTTTCGTCAAAAATACAAACGGGTTTTGGAATTTTTCCGGTTTGTCTTCGATCTGGGCGGCAATTCAGCCCCTCCGCTGATCTCGAACAACCGCGAAACGCAAATGTTATTGAGAGGAATTTGTGACAAACCAAATATCACTGAAATAATTTCTCGTAGGTGAAATATCGTAGGGATCTGTAAGAGGACACGCGTCTCGAATAGCGCCCGAGACTTTGACTTTGCAATGTGGAGCACTTAGATTGATCAGTTTCATCCTCGGAAATCCTAAACAACTAGTCGGAGGAGATTTGATTTTGACACGCACAGAAAGCTACGCAAGCGTAAGCGCCAGTTGCTTGACATACCTGCGTGGCCCGTGCGACGAAATAACTTCACGGGATTGGCGAAGTTTCACTCACAGCAAATTACACGGGAAATCTAGAACGATTTAAGCTTACATCTCGTCTAAATGACATATTAACGCCTGCAACCATTATGTTTTGTACGAACCTCGCAAACTTTTAAAGACGTTCTCCTGTGATACCTACGAAAGTATTCAGTATAATTTCTGATAAGATTTTCGCGGAAAATTTGATCGATTTTTCTTACATTGTGTGCTGAGACTGAAACTTTTCACCTCGAGCTAAGCTTCATCGCACGGCCCAAACAAACAAGGCGAGCAATTGAGCTGCTTGTACATTTCGGTGTTAAAACGCACGGAAGGACTCTAAAACATACTTCACTTTGATTGGGCAGAAAAACACAAAGATTTTCTGGCACCAATCAGATACCAGAACGACCGCGACCGTTTGGAACTAGTCTTGTAAGACGATGTCCCCAGGGGCTCTTCCGCCCTGACTTGAAATCGACTCACACCCCTTGGGTCTCCGAGGATGGATCAGTTTGCAAACTATTGCTTCCAACGTGCCTCACGCGCCGGCAACAGAAGAAGCTCAAGGACCTTAAGAAGCAACTGTGGATTATGTCACGTTTTTCTTACCTGACTGATTGACTGATGAAATGATACGTACTTTTGACTGATGAAATGATACGTACTTTTCGCTTGCCTTCGTCCATGGTGGCACTACACAACACTCCTCGACACAGCCGTGAAAGTGACTACATGGGGTTCTTGGGCGAAAAAATAAGACTCCCATTGGGGCCTGCACTCCATTATGTCACACAGAGTTTATTTTGACTTGTCGTGCAAAATATCTAATTTCAATTAAGATGATCTGATCCGCGATCCAATCCTTGATCCGATCCGTGCTCCGATCTGTGATCCCGTCCGAGATCCGGTCCGTAATCCGGCCCGTGATCCGGCCCGTGATCCGATCCGATCCGATCCAAGTTTTGTCGACGCCGCAAAGAACCTGTGGGTGTATAACATCCAACTTGTTTGTTAGCTAGATTGATGCTTCGTTTTTAAAAATAGCATCATAAAAATGAGTCGAAGGAAAATTCAAGAAACTGCTGCTCTTGAGTGACAATTTTCCCATTAATCACTGTCCGATCCTCAGTCTAAGAGACGAAAAAATGTTTTCAATTTCTTCAGAAATCAATCTTTGTCTCGTAAGCTACGAATATTCGCAAATTTTATGTGATTTCGGAGTCGCGCACACGTAAGATCATGTAGTAATGAGACAGAGCGTGTTAGTTACTTGTGGCAACCCTTTCGTCAACACCGTACATGAATTATGAACTTTGTATTTCCGTTTCAACTGATTTTTTCCTGCGCGAGATTAACGCCGGCAACACCATCTTGCCGGCTCAGGTAGCCATTCAAAAAAACGGATTCGCTTCATATTGCCCAGAGGCATTGCGGGCGTTATAATGATAAGACTTTTTTTTTTTAGCATGTATCAACATTGATTTGTCCGGGGAATTCGGAGTGCAAGGCGTCCATGTACAATAGAGCGCCAAGGCAGCATGCACAATATATGACCCTAAGTGAAGTAGCCAAATAATAGCCACTTGTTGTTTGCAAAACACAGCTCTATAATTAGCATAGCGAGGTACATACAGAAGCATTCTGAAATATTTTGGAGTACATACCTTTTATCAGACGTTTATGTGTGTAATATCGCCTTGTATTCATTCTGAAATATTTTGGAGTACATACCTCTTATCAGACGTTTATGTGTGTAGTATCGCCTTGTATTTTTACGAGTTGTGCCGTATTTTTACGAGCACAAGGGGCGCATTTAGAGCGAATTTAAATATATTCCAATTTTTTCGCGAATCAAAATTGGCAAAATTTTTGCGCTGTCAAAATTTTGGCGGCAGTCTCATCAAACCAGTAAACTTTGAACAAAACTTCACCGATTGACTCATACGTCAATCACAAACTTATCTCGCTCCAAAAAGAAAAAAAAAATCTCTCGCGAATTGCTATGCAAGAACGGGTCCTTTTTCCCGGAAGATCTTTTGTGTTTTGGTTGACGCTTGCGCTACTCGTGCTGGCTTCGATACTTGCAACGGAAGGCGAATTTATTGTTGAAGCCATATGTTCTCCACATTGCTGCCAGTGTAACTGTGCCCAGGGTACGAGCCACAGACATTTGAATAAAAGCAGAGCTCAAAATCGTTTCCCTCGAAAGAAAAAGGGTCAGATGGATGAGGAAAATCCTGCCTTTGCACGCCGTACTAGACCAGCGGACTACAGAATTTATTTTTACGATGCAACTTTATCCAAACATATCTTGCACAACATGACACCTAGATGGTTGAAAAAAAATTATCGCTTGTTTTGGCAAAATTTGGAAGCCTCCGAAGCAGGTCAGTGGATCTTTTGAAGTGTGGCAAAAATCACGCGATTCCACACTTATTGTTGACAGAGTTTTTTCTTAAACAAACAAAAGAAGCCCTAATGGAGGTAAAGTGAAGCAGATAGAGAGCGTAGCAAGTGCAATCGGCCGGTTGAACGATAATTGGATTCGATTCGCCCGTTATTTGTATTCTACTTCGAGTCTCTTGGTGCAGTTGGGTAATAATCTAGAATCTGGTTTCAGCACATTGTGTCAGTTTTAATTATGCGCCTGATCACGTTCTACGTTCTGAAAATAAACCTTTGACCTGGGAAACCTTATGATTCAAGCTTCGATCACATGACAAAGTTTCTCAACTTTCGTTATCAGCCCGCTCAAACAGGAACTTATCCTGAACTGAACATCAGCTCAATCCAGTTTGACCAGGTATGGCTAAAATTTTCCTAAAGGTTCTTCCGATGATTACGGAAAGTCACGAGATAAGTTTTAAATCAAAGGGAAGGCTGAACAAACGCAACTTACTCTGCTGGCGTCTTCTTTGTTTTCTTTAGTCGATGCAATAAATAAGTGGACGTGCTCAGTTTGTCTACTGACCTTGCTTTGTACCTACAAGAAACTCCTTGGTTTGGCTAAGAGTCAGCTAATGATTCAGTTGACCGGAAGAATTATGATTAAGGGCTTTGTTGTTCATTTCGAAGGTCTCTTGAAGTACTTTGGTTTAGTTTTCTAACAAAAAATATTTAATCTCCTAAGGTCAGCCAACTAACATGCCCATCCATATCTGTCAGTAGTGTCAATAATATATCAGTATGTTCTTATGGAACTTAGTGTAGAGACAAAAAGCTGTAGTTGAAGTGGGTGTTTAGTAGCACAAGTGAGTAAGAAGTATTCAGTGAGAATCAAAGGACCCAAGAAATCAACTAGAGTTACACAGAACGAAATAAGCTTGGATCCTAGCGGAGTTGTGTACTGGAGAACCGGGTTATTAGAGAAAAAAAGCGGATAAGACAGTTCGAGGGTCTTGGTGCCTTTCGCCGGGCGTGGTGGCGTGGTTTGCTCGATAGCTAGCCCCTCCCCCATTTGGTGGTGAATTTAGTCCCAACATTATTTTGTATGTCACGAAATTCTGTGTTTCGTGGACCAACTAGTTTCCTTCGCAGCCGCTTTGGAACTCGTCACGCAACGCCTCTCCCCACTAACAGCCGTTTGCGGGAAGGAGCGTTGCGTGACGTGTCTCTGAACAGCTGCAAAGGAGCCTGCTCGCGTATCATATACTAACAAACTTCAAGATAATAGCGCTTTACAAGAAAAAAGAACGCCTTGAAGCTGTTCTTCGGTTTACCACACATACTGATTGAGCTATTTTTCAGTCGATATTTGGTATCAGTTTGCCTTGAAATGTCTTTGATTCTATATATTGCTCTTGGCTGTTTAATTTGTTTCGAAAATTCCTGAAATAGCGACTAAAGTCATTTGCATTTTTAGGAAGCCGTATGAGGAGGAGTGACTTTGGCCGAGATGATCTCGTATTACTTTTGTATTTAGTAACGCATTTCACGATCCAGAGGAGAACTTGGTAGCGTCATCGCAAAAGTGTCCACACATACACGCAAAATAATGCTGACGTACAGCATTATTCAGCTTTTATTATCAAAAATTTGTTGATGATGGATCAATTTGTTTCTAAGATTGACTTTATTTTCAGGAATAATACATTTGACATGGAAAGATGGACAGAACACACCCCAAGATCCCGAAAAACGCTAGTTCAGAACCCCATCTTGAGGATGAATTGGAATGTGATGACAATCAGTCGGCCAGGCGCGGCACATTTGAACGCTTGGAAGAAACAATATATCAGTTCCAGCGATGCAAAGTGGGAGCGGCCACAGAGTCTTTGCAAGCTGCATATAGGCATTTCCTGAATCTAACCCCAGATAGTTTCAGAAACCCGGCTGACTACGAGAAGGAGCAGGTGGATCGAGGTAGAAAGATGTGTTTGAGTCATTGTTCCGCCCCTCCTTTCTTTGGTGTTGTTTTGTTAAACCTCGAGCTGACCTCAGATAAGGATGTCCATTTTTATGCCAGCTTTGCTATTGTCTTTGGTGCTGTTGCACTCAAGCTGCATAAATATAAAATAGCTATAGACTTATTTCAGCGATGTTATTCTCTTTTCACATTTGATGCCACGCCATGTCCTGAAAACAACATGCAAATTATCGATATTCTAAGAGCAGTAGCCAAGGCTAATGTAGGTTGTGTTTATCTGATTATGAGAGTTATAGACAGGGCTAAGGATTATCTAGAATGTGCGCTGGAGATTTTTGAAACATTTAAAAGCAAAAACAAAACTGACTCTCCAGGAATATACATTGTTGCCATACAAATCAACTTAAGCTTAGCTTACCAGTGTCAGAAAAACTACCCTGCTGCAGTGATGTTGCAAGAGCGTCTTCTTCTGAAAGCCAAAGACCCCATTATTCCCCCACATTTGGTAGCTTCTATACATTACAATAGAGCAGAGTTGTTCATAGAGCTCAAAGAACCTGTCAAAGCCCTCATGGAGCTGAGGACATTGGATTCACTATCTGATAGGATGATCAATGAAGAAGGAATTTTCTCGAACTTTATATCTTCTAAAATTTGTTTGGCGTATCAAGAGATTGGAGATATGGCTCGTGCAAGGAAAATAGCGGAACGCTTCACTTTCCCTTCTCTTTCCCCTCAATCGTCATCACCACCACCATCGCCCTCGTCAAAGTCTTTTTCGGCAGCATCAGGGTCAGGGTTAGGGTCATCATCATCATCATTATCATCATCATCTTCATCAGTTTCATCCTCGTCATCTTCATCACCTTCGTCATCAATATCGTTATCTGTATCGTCTGCTTCGTCACTGATGTCTTCATTCTCATTTGTCTTTTCCGATTTTGAAGCTGTCCTCGGATGTAGTGGAAAATTCCATTGGGACTTCTTGTTCGCGACGATATTGAATTTAGTTGATTATCACTTGAACGAGAAAAACTTAGACTTTGTATCCTTCCTCGATGTTTTTGTATCAAGTTGCAAGGAAACGCTTGGGAAAAACCACCCAACACATGCATCGTTTCTCTATAGGCAAGGTGTCAGATTTTTTCTGATTGAAAGAAACTTGTCATCAAAGAACTACTTTAAAGAAGCATTAAGTATTTTGAGAAGTTTGGCCTACGGTTCAGACCACCCTGATTTGGTGCAATGTAATATCGCTCTTGCAAGGTTACTATTGTGCGAGGACTGTCAAGAGGTTTCTCAGTTGAAGTCGCGCCCTGACCGAAGCCGGGGAGAATTTCCTTGTGACGGGGCTGATGGAGTTGTGAGCCCTAATATTCCATCATTTGGAGAAGACAGCAACAAGTGGGACAGCAACGAAGAATTAGACGAACCAGGTAAAATTTCTTGTCAAGAAAACCGTAAAGGCAAGTACTACTATCGACTTAAGAATCCATCCCAAAAGGATAAAAACAGAGGAATCAGCATCTCACAGAAGATACTGGAAATACCAAATGAAGTCAGCGATGGACGGAATTACTTTCTTAATGGAGGAGAAGTGGTTGCAGACAGCGGTGAAAACCGCGATGTACTTCCTACAAATGGAGCTTCCGGCTTTGACAAGGATTGGAAAATCCAAGCTGTTGTCCCTCCAAACACACCAGGAGATTCCCATGAGAGTAATTCGAAAACAAAAATATCTCTTGGTTTGAAAGGTGGACGCCGAAACGATCCTCTGTCACGCCACATTTCACAAAGGGATCCGAGTGAGGATGACTTTGGATCAGATCACATCGGAATCGATCCCAGTTTTCTCGCACGTCATTCATGTGAGTGCAATGCATCTGATAAGCAATGGGATTCTTGTGGTCCATTTGAAGATTTAGAAGCGCCTGCAGGCACCCACTCCGAGTACAACAGATCTGGGTGTATGTCTGAAGTGTACCACCCTACTCCCTCAAGTTCATCGACATCTCCTGAATGTCGTGATTTTAAAAAATTCGATGCTAGAGATCATCCTGCCTATACCAGCACTATGGGATCTCCTGCACGAATCTACTTAAGTTCTGATGGTTATCAGTCTCAAGAGTCATCCCTAAACTTAGTCCTGATGCCCAAAACTGTTCCAACGAAGACCTTAGGACTGCCTCAATCTTCAAATTTCCTTCAAGATGGATCTAAAGCAAATCCCCCGTTGACAGTTAAAGAGTTTCCCACTGGTAATGTACGGGCAAAAACTTCGCCAAATATCTTCTCAGATGGACATGTACTCGCCGAAAGGCCGACGTTCTCATCGCAGTTTGAAGAAAAAGATGACGCTCCAGAATTTCTTCCGGACGGGGAGGGTGCAGGAGCTGGTCAGGGTCCGTTAAACAGTAATTTAGACACATCTGCTGACGAGTCGTTGGCCGTACTCGAGCAACGTGTGGCTGAAGCTTGCAGTCTTGTCGAGAAAACGTTGAAAGAAAGACAAGAAAGAGAGAAATCGATGAAAGAAACGGAGCAAAAAAGAAAAGAAGAGTGGGCAAGGAAACAACAACTTGCACGTGAAAGAAAAGAAAGGAAAGAAAGGGAAGCGAGAGAAACGGAACTCAGGAATGAAAGTGTAGAAGGGAACTCCACGAGCGGTGGACAAGAAACACCTTCGCAAGGCTCAGCTCGTGCTGAGGTTCGACAATGGCTGTGTGAACATTATCAGCGGCTCTGCCGTGTCAAGTTCTCATGCTGCGGAAAGTTCTTTCCTTGTCATCGTTGTCATAACAACTCTGGGTGTCCAAATGACAATTCCAAAGCAAGAGAGGCGAGCTTTGTTGAGTGCTCTGTTTGTAGCCATCAACAAGAGGTAAATAGGAATGACTTTGACTTGAAATTTTATATAAGAGGGAAGAGAGTTCTTAAGCTTGGGTTATAAGCGATTTAATTTCGAATGCTTGACTTTTAAGATCAATCAGGACGCCCACACCTGTGTCAGATGTAAAACCAGGTTCTCAGCATACTTCTGCTCGGTGTGTAAGCACTTCACAGGGGAGGATAAAGCTCCTTATCACTGCGAAAAATGTGGTATCTGCCGGTAGGTGAAACAATATTCATGACGAATTTTGTTTTCGTTTGTTTGGATATAATGCTTGTTGTACAAAAGAATAAGGGTCACGGAGTTACTGGCCTGCTTCACTACCAAGTCAAGGAGTTACTGACTTGTGTTACAGTATGAATGAAGAATCCGGGCGCTGCCTTGAGAACCAGAGCAAAATATTACAGAGAAATGATTCATCAATGAGTGGTTAAAACACCTCATTAAATCCCACAAAACATAGTTTTGGTTTCTTCACACGTATCAAGTTTCCTCCTCAATAATTATTACATCTTATCTAGTAGAGATACAGCGCTTATCAATATGAATTAGAAATTTGTTTCCCCAACGAATCACGTTGTGCTTGAGTAAATACTTGCGAAGTGATGTTTCTATTTCCCGTTCAGTATCTACAAGGACCGCTCCTTCCACTGTGATGTGTGTAACGTCTGTCTGGACAAACGGTTGGAAGGAAGACATTCTTGCCGAGAAAATTCAGGACATGACGAGTGCTGCATCTGTTTGGAGGTAATGACTTACTCTTCGCACTAACACGGTGTTGCTGCAGAACTTCCAGAGAAGGGGATTTCTCTGTCTTGTTTGTTGGAAATCGTTCCTTGTTTGTCGCGTCTACCTGTTAAATGATGGTCAGTGTTTGTGGATTTCGTCGTCAGTCGTACTGTATTATTAATATTTTGTGTTCTCATATCGTTGTGGAACATTATGTTATTTGTTGTGTTTTATCTATAAATTTAGCTTTGTTGGTCAATGTTTGTACTCGATTAATATAAAGCGACTGCACAGTTTTCACTGCCGTTAAGTCTGGATTACAATAAGGTAAATGTCTTTTCGTATCATTTATACATTGAAACGTTTTCCTTTCTGCTAGTGTAAGAGTATGCATTTAAAAAAACTGTCTAGAGACACCCGTGACACTGGTTGCACACAAAATCGGCTCTGTAAGGGGAATATTGGCCAACAGCTTTTTCCTTTTGATGTAATTATGGCCTTGTTGTCGACAGTGAAAGTGAAATCTGGTAAATGCAATGTTTGAGCGACAAATCTAGCAACATATTAAGAGAGCACCTGAGTTTTTCTTAGCTAGGTTCTGAGTACAAAAGGTAGCGTTTTAATAGAAAAAAATGAAAAAGAAATGATTGTAAAAGTTAAACTGATGTATAATACCTGTAAATACTTTTACTTAATGGACGTTTGGAACATTTATTTTCAGGACGCATTCAGCGGTTGTCAAATCCTACCATGCTCACACAAGGTTCATAGGGAGTGTGCCATCGCAATGATACAGAATGGCGTGTAAGTATACTCACAAAGACATGATTTTTTATGAATTAACTAACATAATGAAGAACGCGTTAGTGCTCCCCTCCATTTGACGGTATCTAGTTAAAATTCTGAATCGGATTTTTATGTGAAGTTGTGGCGGAGGCTGCAGGGGTAAATTGCCTAACTCCGTCCATCTCTCGACTTCTGGCTATGTGAATTGGAATGTCAAAATCAATCATTGTTTTTTTGCGTCCTCTTTCCTTTGAAGGAACTTGTCTTTGTTTCAATTGAATCTCTCATTGGTTTTTTATGTTAACTATGATTGGCTGTTGTGATTGGCTGGGTTTTGGTCTAACGACACTTTGCATGCAGCCTTGGAACAGTTCTGAATCCACAGCAATGCTAGGTCGATTGTGAGCTTTGCAGTCTCATTTAGTTTTACCCGTGATTTTATTGTGACTTGAATATTCTCGCGTTTAATTAAAAAAAAGTTTAAGTTGCATTCACTTGAAATGTTTTCTTCAAATTTGCAGTCGCAGCTGCCCAATTTGTCGCCATCCTCTATACGGTCAGGCAAATGGTAATGAATGAATGACAATGTCCATCCCAGGCCCTTCTCTTCCCACCTCGTTGATAAGATGGAGAGGACCCTGGGAATGGAGCTGAAAGGATGTTTTTTTATTTCATTTTGATAATTGTTAGGTGTTGAGATTTGTTTTGACTTTTAGCATAAATTCAATAACAGCTTTGGTACTTAAATTCGATGGAGCTGTCTGATTGTCCGGGTAAGAAGGCACTACCTACTCAGGACTTCTCACGCCCAGACGATTAAACTACACAAGCAAGTCTTGCTCCGAGTTTCAATTACTTAGCTTTTTCAGTTTGATTGGCCGGTACTTTTTTACTTAAGTTTAAAATTTCAAATTCGAACAAATGTAGTAGGTTTAGGTTTGTTAAGTGCAGGCGATACGTGGGTCTCTATAATCAAACTATCAAAACGTTATCGCTTGTTGTCAAATATTGAGGTTTTTTTTAACCAACAACCCAGAATCTAGAGAGGCAAAATTAAATAAATCTTCTTAAACTTCGCGTTAAGAACGCTTTGCTTAAGATTTCCCTAGGCGTATGTATCCAGGACATTGTGTTGCTTTGGTAATGAACGATACTCCAACAAAAAAAAACACAAAAAAAAACCAAAAAAAAAAACCAAACAACGACAAAAGGGAACTAACATTATTAACATTATTGACATTATTATTCAACGTATTACTATACAATACTGCATGTACTCTACAATGATTTGATTTATCCCAGGAGCTCGTTTCTCGCAAATTTTGGCAACTTCGCGGGTAATATTCTAAGATCTTAATCTAAAGAATAGCATAGCGGGTATTCGCTCAAAACCCAGCCAGTTCTGTTTTGTTTTCTTCAGTAAACTTTTTTTATGTTTGAATTTCAAAGCTATTGATATCTGAAAAACAGCATCTTCGGACCAATGATTACCGGAACTTTCAATAAATGAGCTCCAGGGCAATTATAAAGATTAAATTTGTAAACTAGAACGTAAAATTTTGCATTTACTTTCATATTACTTCGCGTCCATTGATTGTTGCTAGACCACACTCCGCTTGAACGGTGAGAAACACTTCGGAATACGTCGCCTATTGTGGGTTGCACTCTGAATCGAATCATTATATATGGCACAAAATTATAAATACCGAATGATCTAGTGAATTAGCTTTATGAAGAATACAGCATGCTCTTTAGTTAGTTTCTTGTTCATTATTTTGTTTAAAAGGCTATAATCTCAAATAAATTTGCGAGTTCCACCATATTCTTGGATTGAATCTTTCAGTCACGTGGTCGTCATAAAATAGAAATAGTATTGTGGGCTTTGGATCAGTAGAGGGACGTTTAGAGCAACAGTCTAGAAGTCATGCATGTAGTGTGGGACTATAAACTCCTCGAAATTACCGCCAAAATAGAAGCTATAAACTGGCTCTGAAAGTTATGAAATAGAAATTAGAGAGCTCATGAGTTAAATCCGCGCTCAGACGCTCTATCACTTCTATCACTAGGCTACTAGTTAGCTTACTCAGGCTCTTACTAAGCTCATATTTGACACATATCCCGCAAACAGCCAGGATCAGCAGTGTCAAAAGCTTCGTTTGAGTTAATATTGTAAGAAAGATGGTGAGTCCTATTTATTTTCTTCGTTCCACGCTCGTGATACTGGAGGCAGAAAACATCTTTCTTCATTTTATTACCGAGCTGAAGATTCACCAGTTTCTTATTTGGCACATGAGGCTTTCTACATTGTTGATCCTAGCAGTATACAGTAATGGCTTAGCTCACCTTGAAGTCTCTGTGGCTCAATTGCAGAGCATCAGGGCGCGAAGGTCTGAGGTTCATGACTCAGCATTTTTTCTTTGTCTTGTGCTTGTGACCGGATCGAAAAAAAAAACTATTCTCATATGTAAGCAAGAAAAACAAGAGAAAGTGTGCGACTTTTCAGAAGCTTTTGAAGCAGTCTAACAAGTGAGACTAACAACTCCTCGAGAATTATAATAACCGCGTCTCTCTTGCTAAATTCGCACTAAAAGAAAAGTGAAGGCCTAAAAGCGACTTCCGAAAAACTCTCTAAAATTAAGGTTACTTCCCACCTTCGCGGGCGTTCCTCGGGAAAAAAATTCAAACGCGCTCTAGTTCCGATAAAATCCTCGCGAACTATGCACCAGAAGAAAGCTTTATAAATGCAGTTTACGATGAAAACATGATTCGAGCGACTTTTCTTTTAAGGAAGTGTCAGGAGCCGGTAAGGCGTGAAACGACCGAAGGTTCTTATATTGAATTTATCGGGTATCGGATGCCGCAGGTTGTGCCTTAGTCTTACCGGCTAGAGGTACGCCCGAGGAGCACTAGTGACGAATTGGGATTTACAAACAGTCAAGTGATGTGATTGAACCAGACATGAACATTATTACATGCTATACATGTGAAGAATACATTGTAAAGTTTAAATCAAGGAAATTTCGCTAAATTTTATATAGCTGTTTCCGCGACCCTCGTCGATCTTAAGTTTCTTGTTCAGCATAGTTTTAGCTCAACATTGTAACCGCTAAGACCAACTCTTGCAAAGGTAAACAAAACTTACGAATAGTATCCCCACTATAATGCCATTTTCATAGTGCTACCGGTTAGAAAGATCCCCAAGATTAAATTCTTATCGTCTTGTACCTCTTGCTGGTAGGATCTCAGGAGGCTTGGAAAATACCACCGGTTAGAGGTACAGCTTACATATTTGGTCAACTTTGCTGTGGATTGCTGCACATTTTACTTTTCTGCACTCCAAATTGGTCTTACATTCCTTTGAATCACGTTTTTCATGAATACATTTACATTTTGTTCTTTCCTATTTAGTCTTACACCTCTAGCTGGTAGGATCCTAGGACGCTTAGGAAAGACTACCGGCTAGAGGTACAGCTTGCATATTTAATTACCTTTGCCCAATTTTTATTAGTCTGCTTTAAATTCTACTTTTTGGCATTCCATTTAGTCTAACACTACATTAGAATCACTTTTCATGAATATCTTCCTGTTCCTTGGTCGTGTACCTCCAGCTGGTAGGATCTTAGGTGGCTTAGAAAATACTACAGGCAGGAGGTACTTTATACATTTAAGATGAATTTATCTCATTTCATTTACTTTTTGATTTGATCAGTTCAACAGAAAATATCCAGGAAGGTTACAGAAACGGACTCTCTAAAACTGCTCCTGAACTTCAAAACTGCAAACAACAATTATTTATGCTAACTATGTGCTTACCAGCGTGCTTGTGAGCTCAAATTTCCAGGACCCTGTTTAATTACACGACCACAGCTCGGACGCCTCTTGCAAATTATGATGGCTATTAACTTCAGAGATTGATTCTTCAGTTTTCAGCATTAGGAAAAAATTATCGTATCGCAGGCACGTTCATCATAACCTGAGCATTAAGTACGCCTCAAGAAGTTGAGCGAAGAGAAAGTGGCTCCATGTTTTGTGAGACAAACCATTTCTTGAAGTTCAAACCAATCGAGTAGAAAGCATGAAACGTACCATGACCAAACAATGAATTTACTTATCCCGCGGTAGGATTAATACCATTTTACCAGTGAGTTTGTTTGCACCACACATTTGCGCTCGGTAATTTAATTCTCAGATGTTTGATGGGTTCTCACTTTATAATATTGTCAAAATCAAATTATCGTGTCAGACCTAATGTAACCATGGACATGGCTGACTCAATCTCATTAAATTTCAATTTTGTGAACGGCTATTACTTACTTCTTAGGGTAAAACAACAAATCTTCGATGAAGCGCGATTTTTTAAAATAAGTAATGTAAAGCCTGCCATAGCCAACTGAAGAGAGAATGATAGAAACTTGCTCACGCCGTTCGCTGTCATTTGAAAACTTTCTAGGCGAAACATAATCCGTAAGATAACTTTTTTCCCTGAACACAACGGCTGTATTAAACATTCCAAACGATAGGAGAAGAAATAACTTGAAGAGTACAAACACTTTGAAATGTTATTCGAGCGATGAACCGGCGCGAGGGTTTTAAAGCGATGAATGTAAAAGTCATTGTTTTACCGAAACGTAATCTGAATTATAAACTGAAGCTAGTATTAAACGAAGATTGGGGAAAAAGATTTGTAACAAGTAAGTCACGACTTTCCTCCTCTTCTTTCTCGGATCCTTTGTGGTTCGCTTGTCTTTGTTGATGACCTCTTTTGAGTCCGCTTTTCTTTTGGAGCTCTAGTCAAATTAAAGTTTTGTGCACAGCCTAAATATTGTATCCTTCATAAAACTAGTTTATCAGAATAAGAATGAGTTACCGGGCTTGAGTGTGGGCTTGATTGTTCTCAGATGTCAGCTTGTAAAAGACCAGTAAGTCAATTAGATTTTGGATTCTAAATTTCATTTTTTAAAATCATTCATGATTTTAATGTATATCTTTTAGCTTTCAAACTTTCAACTTTGTATTAATTGTAACTGTTTACCATATCTATTTATCTGAACCTTAAGCCCTCAAAGTTGAAGCAGGTGAGTCAATAATCTGACTTACTTTGTTTGGAATTGTGTGTTTGTATAATTTTGATGTGTAAGTTAACACATTGTAACATGTAATATTATCATTTACATTTTGATATTAGCAGGAAAGTGAAGAATTTAGAGAAAGCGCCAAAACTTTTAAGTCTGTAATACATGTTACGACAGAAACTTCTGTCATCTTCAGTTAATTAATGTACAAAGCGTTGGAAGTTAAATTACATAGTAAGTATAAAAATGTTAATTATGATAAATGGTGACAAGAAAGGAGGTAAAGCACGAAAGTGTGAGAATTAAAAGGATAACTTTAGATTTACATGGTAATTGTTGATTCAAGGATGGTTTTTCTCTTTGAATATGAATAACCTCTTTCATCTTGAGTGGAAAACCGGTAGAGGCATTACAGCCAGCACATACAAACTTATAAACCACACGTGAACGGAGCCCGTCAGGGACAGGCTCTTTCACACCAAACAAGTTGCCGATCTTGAATAAAGAGAAAACCAAGTCATTGCAATAGTGCTTAATAAAATGGCGAATCGTTTTTTGAGTGATAGCAATAAATGGCCGATGATATAAGGAATTGGTCACAAAATATGTGAGTTTTAAAAGGTGGGAATCTGGAAAAAGCAAGGATCCTCCTCTATTTGGGACTGAAATCAATGGGGGCTCTCCTATTTCAATTCTTGTTTTTACTTGGACCTGCCTCCTCCCCTGCAATGCTTAGGGTACATGGAGGAAGAGAACATTTTCTTGTATTTTGACGCATGAAAGGTAAATTAATTGGCATCCGCATAATGCACAAAGATAGATTATAAATGCCTTAGCTTTATAGGTTAAAAAATAAAAATAAGAAATTTGTGCCATTTTTACTTTTTATCTTCCACTGGATATTTATTCAAACAACATAGTCACTATCAGTCTCATTCACTTTCACTTTCCACTGAGCTTGTGAAAAGATGATAACCTCAGTATTTCTTTAAATGAAGAAAGGAAAGCCTGCGCTCTTACCACAGATGGTTCTTTTGTGCATTATCAGTACAAACCTGGTCTAATTTGTGCATGAAGGTGTGTGTTCCAGGTAGGCTAACCTTATGAATTGGTTGCGAAAATTTCTTGAACCTGTCGTCGTGTGAATGTTTGACTCATTTTTACCTCACTAACCTAAACTGAATAAATAGAAACTTAAAATTCATTTGTTTTCCTTTTAAGGTGTGCATCAAAATTTCGAACTCATTGCAGGCTTGAACCTCAGGTTTATAGGAAATCTGCATGTGTGTGAGTTTTCAACATATAAATCCGGGATTGTGACTGCTTTGAATGACTTTACAATGTGCCGTTCAGGTACGGGCAATTGTTGTAAAAACGTTTTACTTAGCTTTTTCATTAACATACATTTCTTTTCTAAGAATCTTGATTATTCCACCAATGCTAAATTTTAATTTTTAATCCAAATTTTATCTTTTGAATATTCTTAGATCTCCTTGCATCAGTAAATATTTATGTAATTAAAATAAGTGCATGAAATCTTGCAGATATACATGTGTGGCACATCATTTTTTCCTCGGATCCTATTAACATTTTATTACGTGAAGGGATTGGTATAGTCAAATTAAAGTTTTGTGCACAGCCTAAATATTGTATCCTTCTTAAAACTAGTTTATCAGAATAAGAACGAGTTAACAGGCACGAATATGCCTTTCACGATGATAGTTTCCTGGTTTGAAAAAAGTCACTGCCTATTAAAAATTGTCAGTTCCTTTGCCCTGACAGCAAAACCTCATCAAAACATTGGCGACAGGAGCGACTATCAAATTAATGATACAGACAAGAGAGCCATTCCCACATACAATCTCCTCAATCATGTTAGCTTATTATAGACATAGCATTTCAAACATGGTGTATATGCCACAAATTTTCCATTTCTCTGACTCACAAGAATTATTTTGTAATGGTGTTTACAAGTTGTGGAAAATGTTTGGGTTTAATTATAACACAAAGACTTGCCAGTAGAAAGTAAGATGAAAACTTTTTACTTATCAGTATTACTGAGTTTCGTGATTACATGCTGCAACAACTCCGCCTTCCAGTAAATTCAATTATTTGCAAACATGAGAATAAACCTGAAACTCAAGGTATTTATATAGCCAATAACAACACCAACTCAACTTTTAAACTAAAGAGAAGACTTGATTGATGTTTGGTTTGATTTCTTTGATTTAAAAATGAAATCCAGTTATTATCTCAAGTTTCCTTTAAGACACCCACATTATATGAAGTTACAGCAGAGGTTTCCGAATTAAATAACATAAAAAATATAAAAAAGACGCCGTGTATTTCCAGCCAGAAGACCATCATGAAACAAGACTGGCCAAGAGAGAAAAAGTTCAAAACTTACAGGTTCAAGCACGAGTTGAAAATTACTTTTCTTTTTAATTATTAAGCTAAACAGAGGAGGTTGAAACGTTAGGGAAAAACGGTGGGGTAGGCAGTCATACCTGGCGACCTTAAGAGAAGATATAAGAGAAGCCCGTACGATCCTGGCGTATTGTTTTATTGACTGACTGTTCTCACTCTTCAATCGACCAGTTATGTCTTAACGCTAAGTAGATTACCGTCGTTTTTTTCAATTTTGCCTCAATTTCCCAAACCGAAATTATAAGTCATGCTTAATAGAATATAATTTCAACTGATGCTGACATCATACACTTCATCTGAAGAAGAAATGAATCCCTATCTTCGAAAATTTGCTCAAAACATCAGGAAAAACATCGAAGGTACTAAGCTTTTGAAGATACCGCTGACTAGCATGCGTGTAGGTCGCTTTGCTAGTTGTGAGAACATCGTCACCAAGTTCCAGATCTCGTCAATTCTTCTCCTTTCCCAATCCCCGGACTGGCTATTAAATTCCCCTGAAGGAACTCCTCTACAGCCAGTGCTGAAGAGTTTTGTAAAAGTTTGTATTCAGAATAATGAAGGGCTGGAAAATAAACTAAATAGAGCTCCGCTTTTAGGCTCGGCTAAGTCTTTTTTTTTTTATTTAACAGCGTGTATGACTGTATGAAAACCTTGAGGCAAGTTTTTCTAGAAAGTATGAAATGTTCATCTACAATGTAAATAGAATTTATACAATTAAATAAATGAGACTGATCTGAGCCTGTGTTATTTATTGTATTTTTTTGAAAATAAAAATTGCTATTATTAAAAAGAAATCAAACCTTTCTTATTTGAACACCAACGAGAAACCCTTTGCTTATTGCCTAATGATGACTGCCTTAATCTTAGCTGATTCCCCATAAAGAGTCATTTGATGCTCAGAGCTTGTGTGCTGTGCCATCAAATAAACAGTGGTATGGGTATACGGCCAAGGACCAAGAAGATATTCTTCAAAAAAATTGATTCCGATGCAGTTTAAGACTAGAATGGGATGCCAAAAAGTAAAATGCAAAGCAGACTCAAAACAATTGGGCAAAGTTCATTAAATATGCAAGCTGTACTTCAAATATTTTCTAAGTCTCCTAAGATCCAAGCAGCTAGGGGTTTCGGAATAAATAATAAAGAACAAAATGTATATGTATTCATGAAAAAAGTGATTCCAGGGAGTGTAAGACTAATTTGTAGTGCTGAAAAGTAAAATGTGGAGCAAGCCGCAGTAAAAATTGGGCAAAGTTGACTAAATATGCAGGCCGTACCTCTAGCTAGTAGTCTTTTCTAGGCCTCCTGAGATCCTACCAGCCAGAGGTACAAGACTAAATAAAAAAATTTAAATGTACTCTTAAAAAAATTGATTCCAAGGAGTGTAAAATTACAATTACTAGTAGTCTTTTCTAGGCCTCCTGAGATCCTACCAGCCAGAGGTGCAAGACTAAATAAAAAAAATTTAAATGTATTCTTAAAAAAATTGATTCCAAGGAGTGTAAAATTACAATTACTAGTAGTCTTTTCTAGGTCTCCTGAGATCCTACCAGCCAGAGGTGCAAGACTAAATAAAAAAAATTTAAATGTATTCTTAAAAAAATTGATTCCAAGGAGTGTAAAATTACAATTTGGAGTGCAGAAAAGTAAATGTGGAGCAAACTGTAGAAGAATTGGGCAAAGTCGACTAGTATGCAAGCTGTACCACTGTAATAAATACTACCTCTCAAGATCCTACCAGCTAGAGGTACAAGACCAAATAAAAAAGAATTAAATGTAAACGTACGCTTGTAGAAAGTGATTCCAAGGAGTGTAAGACTAATTCGGAGTGTAGAAAAGTCAAATGTGGAGCAAATCATAATAATAATTAGGCAAAGTCGACTAAAAATGCAAGCTGTACCTCTAGCCGGTAGTATTTTCTAAGCCTCCTGAGATCTTACCGGCTAGAGGTACAAGACAGTAGAGATTTCATCCTGGGCATCTTTCTTACCAGAAGCACTATGACAATGGCACTGCAGAGGCGATACTATTCATAAGTTTCGTTCACCTTTGCAAGCGTAGGTCTTAGCGGCTACAATGTTAAGCTGAAACTCTGCTGAACAAGAAACATAAGATCGACGAGGGTGAAGGAAACAGTTATACAAAATTTAGCGAAATTTCCTTGATTTAAACCTTACAATATATTCTTCACATGCAAAGCATGTAATAATGTTCATGTCTGGTTCAATCATGTCGCTTGAGTGTTGATAAATCGCAAATGGCGTTACCGGAATAGTCTGCCATATTGGAATAGCCGGCAACTTCCGATAATCACCCGACTCGGAAACTCGTCACTAGTGCTTCTTAACGGGGATGAAAAATGGCGACGGGAATGAAAAACGTCGGTGCATGCGTGGCGAGAGCCTCTTGATGTGGCTGTTGGCGCTTTTCGATCGTTTGATCAAGGAAAGCTTGGCGCCATTTTACTGTTTTTTCATGGGTGTATTTTTCCCTTTAAAGCTTCAATGTAAGGACGCTATTTGAAAATAACCTCTGTAAACTGAAATCTTCGATTACTTGCTCTTAGAGCCAACAAATTCCGCAATATGTCAGCGCATTTAGGACTCGGAAAGTAAGCATATTGTAAGGTTAATTTCTCTCTATTTAATTTACCTCAACTGTCTCCATTTTGGATAATAGGCTAACACTCAAATTTATATAAGGTAGTGATAAAGGTAAATCTCTAGAAAAAATGGAACTTTTATCAAAGCGAAGCGGGAGCACACCTAACCTACACGGTCATACATGAAAAAATTGAAAACGATGTAAAATATCGCGTTACCTGATGCATAGCTCCAGCACAAGCGACAAATTGCGTTACAAATCGCTTTCAGTGGAACCTGACATTCCTTACAGTCCCAAGGGTGTATAGGAATTAGTGATTTCCTTATGGCACGAGAGAAGCTCATATGAATACGGCCACCCAGCCAAAGAGTGCGTGGTACTCGATTACATAAAGTGTGCGGTTCTGGATGTACTAGTCCCAAACCAGTATGGAGCTGTTCTCAATTCCTCAACCACCCAGGCGCTAATACACATGCTTCACGACTTGTCAAAGAAACTGATGGAAACGGCGCTACAGTTAGAGCTATTTTCTTTGATTTTAGAAAAGTGTTTGACCTTATAGACCATAAAATACTCGTAGAGAAATTGTGCAGTTAGAATCTGCCCACAAGAATTATCAACTGGATCATTGGTTCCCTTTCTAATCGTTGCCAAGGAGTCAAACTATCTGAGGACTGGCTATTTCTTGTACTTATAAATGATTTAGATGTTGATAATTTAGCTAATGTATGGAAGTACGTTGACAATACGACCGCAACTAAGGTCGTTGCCAAGGGTAACCGAGGTTGTGCCCGGGAGATCGTGCATAAGGTTACGGAGTGGTTTACGCAGAGTAGAGTCCAACTTGATGGCAACAAATGTAAGGAGCTCAGGATATCTTTTGTAAAGGATGAGCCCCAGTTTGCGTCTATTGTAGTAGATGGTAATGAACTAGAGAGGGTGTCTAGTGCTAAACTACTAGGTCTGAACATATCGAGCAACCTTACATGGAACGAGCATAATAGTGACGTAATCAAGAAAGCGACAAAGCGTCTTTATTTTCCAGCGCAGTTAAAAAGAGCAAGAGTTCCACTTTTTACACAGCTTGTATACGCTCTGGTCCTACGTACGCGGCACCCGTCTTTTTTTATGCCCTGCCAAAGTACTTAAAGACAAGTTCGTGCGAGTTGAAAAGCGGGCAATGTCTACAGTATGCCCAGGACTGCCCTACCAGAAGGCTATCGAACCGGTGAACATTGTCCCTATCGTAGATTTCATCGCAGGGCTATGTGGTAATACCTTTGACACCATTATTAAGGTCCTTGAATTCCATCCGAACAGTTTAATCTCATTTAGTGGACCGTCACGTTATGCTCCGAGATGCAAAAAGCACTTTATCGTACCTAAATGCAAGACTAATCGTTTTTGGAATAATTTTATTATTAGATCCTGTATTGATAATATATTTACGTGGAGTTTTAGTCTTTTTTTCATATACCTTTTTTTATATACTTTTTATATACCTTTTTGTATACTTTTTTTATATACTTTTATATTAACTGTACTTAGTTTTTTTAAAATACACAATTCAGCCTTCGGGCTGCAAAGTGTTGATGATTAAACTATCTATCTACCTATCTATCTATCTATCTATCTATCTATCTATCTATCTATCTATCTATCTATCTATCTATCTATCTATCTATCTATCTATCTATCTAAAAGCCACGAGCTCCGCTGTTGTCGTGGATGTGGCTATTTAAAAGAAAAATTTCTCTGGGAGAATGGAATAGATACAGCGGTGTTGGAACTGAAAATAAAAACAGAAGCCGTTCTTTCCTGCAATAAAGCTTGTCTCCAGTGGAAACATAACAAAGCTGAAAGAATTGCTCCAGGAATAATGCTGACAGGGAGTTGAGGACCCACAGCGGTATGGCCGATGATGCTGTTCAGTGCTGTAGAGACTTGCAGCGCTTGAAAAAACAATCTGCGAAACAAAAGGGTAATAGTGAGTATGCGTTGCTCCCTGTTCCACCAAGAATTATTGACTGAGATAATAGTCAATAAATAGTGCTCGGAAAGTATTAGTAAGTGACATTGCCATGTTGATATGGCTGGATATTGATTGGCGTCAGAACGTGAGGAGAGCTGTGACGGCCAGGCGAATTTTGTGAACTTGTGTCTGGAGGTAAAGGGTGGTCGTAGACTGATTGATTGGGTTTGAATAGAAGAGGGATTGTTGGATTACTATTTAAGATATTGTCAACCTTCAGAGTCCATTCTGTTCATGAATAAAATGATTCAGCATCAGATACATTCATCATTTTTAAAGGGTTCCATTGGAATTTGGACTTTAAAAGTCCTCTGTTGAGGGTTTCTGCTAATTTTTCCACTTTTTTTTTCAACAGCTCCAGACAGATTGGACAGCAAATATTCGATTGAAAAAGGCATGTTTCATGGAAACAAAGAAAGCAGGCCAATCTAACAACAGTGGTCTAGTCTATCCTTGTGCAGGTTGGTGAGTCGCAGTAAACATCCCAATCAGGTTGTAAGTTAGGTTCTATGTCATCTAATTTGTGACTTAGTGGAAAACACTTGGCATCAACTACGGTATCAAAAGTTGACAGCACCTTTCCTCTTGACTGCCCATTGTTTGTAAAAATGCGGCCGACCTGAATTCAAAGAGCAAGAATGAACTATGGTGGCATAGAATTATTGCCCATGCTTGAATTTTAGTTATTGACGTTAAATAGTAAACGTATTGTTTTAGTTTTTGTTTGTAGGTTATCTTTTGATTAATTTCTTTATCCTACCATAATTCAACTAAACAAGGCAACTGTAGCCTGGAATAATTATTCAGATCTAAGAATTCATTTGTGTATGTGCATATTATTTTTTGTCTAGTAACTAGTTCAAATTGAAATCCATTTTGTAATGGTGGCCTGAAAAGCAGTATTACAACATGCAAATACACAACTTTCCCGTTCGAGATTACCACAGGTTTTAACATATGTTCTATTTTCATAGGAGAGTTACCTGTTATGATCTGCTTCAATTCTGTGTAATGTCCCGAAACAAATTGAGAAGAAATTCTGCTGTTTTTCCTGCAACGAGCCACAAGTTTGGTTCAGAGTGGTCTTGGTGGTAGTACAGAACAAAGGATTATATGAAGTCATTTAAGAAACCTGACGGTGCAAGCGACTTTGTAGTATCTTCAACTCTTCTTGCATCATTGAACTTCTCAATGTTTCTTCGCAGCACAGAGTGTCAGACCAGAATTTTCTTTTCTGTGAATAGCTTAAGAATTGTTGACCCCCTAGACCAGTATTCTGAAAGATGTCTGCATCGGTAAGCACCGTCACTCAAAAAGGACGCAGTTGATTTATCATAATGTTTCCTTTTCCAGCATACGAAAATGATGGCCATCTGTGCCATAACTTTGACAAAAAACGGGAGGCACAACACGTTCAAGTAAGTGCAAGATGGATACAAATTGATGGTGTTTGCACTTTCCAAACTTTCGTAGGACTTTTTCTCCGATAAGTTGCCAGCCAACTAGGGCAGCAGTCGCAATTAAGGATGTTTGGTATGGTTTGGGTTTTGTTGCCAGAGTACCTTCAAAGACAAATGAGAACAGTTTATCGAAAACAAATTTAAAGTTTTTTGACAACATCTTCATAAGCATTAAGGCAAACATGAAAAGGCCCTTGCTCAGGTATAATACTTATGTTAAGACTCCATCCATTGGCGATTAATTTCTTTGGGTAGTACCACCCGGGCCAGTCAGCTGGGAATGGCACAACAAATTTCTTGGTATAAGTCTGCATTTCAGGGTATGTGCTCAATAGTTTTTCAAGCGTCGACTTGTTTGGATCAAAAGAATCAACCAGTAACGTGATATAACATAGCTTCAGATAAAGATTTACAGAGGAAAAAATGCGAAGAACAGAAATTACGACGCTTAAATTGAATTAGGTTGTATATTGAAGGAGAGGAGAGGGGGCACATCTAGATAAACTAATATTGTGCCCCTTAAAGTTATGTATAACAAAGGACTTGAGATTTTTAATAAAAAAGTAAAGCAAATGACAAAGTAGCTCAGAAAATTATAAAAGAGATAATGTTTCATTAGTATTGACGAGGTACCAGCGCAAAAGTGCTTTTCTAAACATTTTTTTAGATGGTTTGTCTCTAATGTATTGCGGAAAAAACACCTATGATGAAATTTCAATGAGCGTATAAAAATAGTTTAATTCATGATGAGTTCTTTTTCTTGAACATGATCAGTAAGTACGCACAGACCCAACTTGTAGTTCGAAGTGAGATCTATTTAGTTTGTGGTCCCATTTTTTTCAAAGCAAGAAACAATTAATTTGGAAGCGAAAGCAGAGATACACGTTGCAATCTGCCAAAATGCAACGTCATGGGCGTTGAGACCAGCTGTTCTTTGAAATTTCTGCGATAAATAGCATTCGTTATTGTGGTGAAGCAAGGGGAGAACGGTTATCAATCCTCCTTTCCCTGCACATTTCTTTGTGAGAAAATTTCTCCGGCGCAGCGAATATGGAGTTTGAAAAAATACTCGGTCACAAATTATTTTATCGTTTAATCAAGAATTGGCTTTGTGTAAGGATGCCTTGCAAGGCTTTTTAGTTTTGAACAACTGTCTGCTGACGCATTATCATAAATTCATTGCAGGAAACCCTGATCAGTTGTGATGCCTCAGAGAAAACGAGGGTGGACATGGAAGATTGCGAAGATCGCATTCATATTCACGTTTTTATCTGCAGTTCAAATATGTGACTTTCATATATTCATAGTTGCTTATCACCACTTCACGGGTTTATTTGGAACCAACATAATGACCAGCTCCCAGTTGGCTTGTTAGCTCAGCTGGTAGAGCGCTGCACCGGTATCGACCAGGGATTCTTAATGTTCTACCATATTAACCCCACATTACCCTAGTTAACTATGTTCTACCACATTAACCCACATCCTCCCCAAGTTAACCATGTTCTACCATGCACGTGAACCCATATCTACCCCAATTAAGCCATGTTCTACCACATGAACACCCATATACCCTTAGATCATGTTTTACCACATTAACTCACATCTACCCTTAGTTAAACATGTTATACCACCTTAATAACGTGGTATAACATGTTTAACTGAGGCAAAAACCCGCATTTCGGCAATGCAGGAGGAGATACGTAGTTTGGAGGCTACGCATGCATTAGCAGTAGATGAGGAACCTGGGAAGCAAAAAGCCCATCGCGTCAGCACACATAGCCTTGAAGGTAGCCATGAACGCTACGGCAAGTAATCTCTGTCGACAGTTGGCCAACTGTTGGTCGACAGTCGGCCGACAATATCTTCGGGAAACTTAAAATTTAGCATACTGAGAATATAAGTTAGCGATTACTTGAAATCCTATGGAAAATTCTGTTTATCAGTTCTCTGTTTCAGATTTTCATTTAGTTAAACCAGGTTTAACTACCATGTTTTCTGGTGTGAATGAGGTATTAGTTTTATTTATTGAAAGTTGGTATAGAAATTTTATTCTGAATTTAAATGTTACAGTCCGCACTGCAAAAAGTTAAAAAAACGCACATATTTATCCATACTAAATTAATTTATTCAGTCAAGAAAAGTTGTTTGTTTTATATGTATGTGGAGTTAAGATTTTCAGAGTGAAAAGGTTGATACAAATTATTAGAAGACAAACAGTCAATTACTATTTTAAATTACCAGTATGTATTTAAGATATTTGTACATTTTCGGTGACAAGTTTTTGAAGAACTGATATTAATTACTTGTAGCATTGAGATGATGTTTACAACTTCTGTTGCAGAAGATATTATACACAGCTGCACGAAGTTATGAGTTATGCCAATTTATCAAATTACCTTTACTGGCATGGATGTGCAATCCCATAGTGGTCAAACTTTGTTGTGACCACTGTGGTGACGAATGTTGTTGTTGATAAAAGTACAGACTACACCAAACCACTTTTGCTACACTTGGTCCATACGTGATGACCTGGAGCCAAATATTTCTCCGTCTGGCCCTGCCACTTAGGTACTTAGTACATACTGTTATATTACATCCATTTTGAATTCAATGGTGATCCTTGCAATCTGATTGATAAAAACTTATTCATTGACAATTAAAATACTTTGAGGTTTTTAAATTTGGGTAGCCTGTTGTGAAGTACAACACGTAACTGTCCTGCAATTTATACTGTGATGTATTAAATAAGAAAAAAATTTTTCTGCCACACTGCCAAATAATTTTTCAACTGTTATTTGGTTCTTATACTAACCTCTTTGTTAGCCTAACTCTTTTTTCCAGTCGGCGTAATCAGCAAGGTTCTCGGCTCACAACAGGGATTACCTTTGACTATGAATCAAACAGGGGCCCCTGATGTAAAATGCTGTTGCGTAAATTATCCCATAAAACTTTCTTTAAGTATGCTTTTCAAAAATAGAAACACAAAACAATTCCAAATTATTTATCTATTCTTGATAAAGCTCGATATCTTCATTTTTAGTTACATGCTTGCTCTGATAAAACATAGATAAATTCTGTACTTAATTGCAGACTAGAAGCAGTGTCAAACTATGTCAGCATCATGATTCTCCTCGACGCCATTTTGTTGCCGGTGAAAGCGGAAACTGGGACCGACACGACCAGACCGAGCAATCTTTATTTTCGGTGTGCCAAGTCCTCTAGACGACGAGCGACTCAGTATTCCGGTAATCTCCTTTCCCCGAGACACTGAAATTTGAAAATAGAATGTACCATGGACCGAACTTGAAAATAATCAACTCTTAGAGACCAAACAAGTCATGACTCTGTTAATGTTCTCTTCAAAAAAACTAAAAATATGCTACCTTTTTTAAAAATATGCTACCTTTTTGTGATCGCGTAGACGTTCCCTCGCCTCCATTTAATCTGGGGGGGGGGGGGGGGGAATGGCTACACGTAGGCTTGTAAGGACTGATCGAGCGCAACGCGGGTTACTTTTTCTAAACACATTACGAACAATCGGTGCGAAAAATTGTTAAGTATGCGCAACACCTAGTCACACCGATTGCTACGTTTTCTAGTAGAACCTGCCAACTCGAAGAAAATCCCATTTAACCTGGATTCGACCCCATTTTTTCAGTCATTTATTATCGGGCTACCTGAAGTTTCCGTTACCTCGAATTAGTTTTACTTATACTTTACCTTGGCTAACATTTATCCTGATTAATCGAACTTTACTGAAATAAGAAATTAGGTCAATAAAGCTGATTGAGTCAGTACGAACGTGATAACATTCATGAAACTCGAAAGGCCAATAAACATCCGTTCACTAATTAGCTGCGTTTTCTTTCTGACGAGGTGTAAATAGGCGTCAGGAAGCAAGCCGCCATCGTCACGATTTAAAGGAGCATGGGCGGAGTTAATATGCCAAGCATCCAAACAGAGGCGCTGGTGGTAACGCCGTTAAGTGGTGATAATTTTTAGGATTATCCCACCGAATTGTTTGGTTAGTTAGGTATGTGTGCTCCGATAAAGCATAATTTTCCTTTTTGCAAAAGAAACCCGCTTTTTGATGCTCTTTCAAACGTGTACCAAACTGACGTTTAGTCTGTCCGATGTATTCGTTGATTTAGTCAATGCAAGGAATAGAATAAATGGCGTCGGTTCGTTGTTCTTTTGTAACAGGATCCTTAGGTTTGGAGAAAATATGCCCCAAAGTCTGAAAAGGTTTTTGAGCAACTTTAACTTTGTGGCTAAAATATGCCCCAAAGTCTGAAAAGGTTTTTGAGCAACTTTATCGTTGTGGCTATTCTGAAGCTACGAATAGATGAATGTCACAGTTCCATACTGTGTTTGCGTGGCTTATTCTCTCGTTAACTCAGTGAACTCTCTGCTTTGATTAACAACTCCGAAACTTCCTGGGTCGAGGAGTTCTGCAGTTCGAAAGAACAACAGACGTTTACCAAACAGAGAGAGAAACACGATAGAAAATTCCGTCATTTGCTCAGTAAGAGATTTCCTGTTATTTCAGGCTCATCTCTGAAAGATAAATGGGTCATGAACCTCTTAAAAAGGATCCAGACAGGCTCGTATTATCTGCTGACATGGGCAATTGTAAACTGTTAAGAATATATGAAAGTCATATATTTGAACTGCGGAAGACTTGAATGAAATTGATCCTCGCAGTAATGTGCATTACTTGGGCAGTAGTGAAAATAAGGCCTGAAAAAAATTCAGGCCTGTACGGGATTTGAACCCATGACCTCTGCGATACCGATAAGGGTAATTGTGTTGTGGTTATGAGTAGAGTAGCATCAAACCATGTCTGACTGTCCACCTGGTTGCCATGTGAACTTTAATAAACATCCGTTCATTGGCAGAATACGGTAGTGACACAGGCGTGCTGCTTGGCATAAATGCGCCACTAGCAACCCCCACTTTCCTTGTACAGTTGCCATCGAGTTCGAGTAAGCGGGTTTCGACTGCATGCGTAAAGGTCGAAAATAGGCATATTATGCGTATCATTTACGATGTAAAAGGTTTATAAGCAAGCTTATCGACCCATGACTTGTAAAAACTCCCTGATATAGTCTGCTCTTATCCGAGGAAACGTTTTGGAGATTAAAACAAGTTGTCACTGTTTCAGTTCGTGCGGTGCTGCACATCAGTTTATCAATCAAACCAACGGTGGAAAAAATTTCATGACCTTGAGACAATTTTTTTAAACCGTCTGACATTTTTCCTCGTCTTCAAGGAGATAAAATGAAAGTTCGTGTGCGCGGAACACGCAGATTAGGCCTCCTTCGGTAGTCAGGGTATACTGATCATTGGTTACGCAGATGTTTGTCAACTGTGAAAAATAAAAATGCTATACGATTATACAATTATACAAATATGTTATTGGTGAAATAGCTCAATGATATTGCATCAGAACAAAGTATTCTCGCGTAATAGGAAAGGTGTGCTACTTAATTATTTGAAATGCGGAAAATATTTTCATTTGCTTAGTTAGCAATATTTCATGCTGTTACAGCAATTAAAACAGACTCCTGTTACTCGCTGCAACTCCCAGATGAATAGTGTTGGAGACGACTGGAAGAGCAATGTCATGAGGACAAGGTAAAGTCATTCTTGTTTTTTGTTTCTCTAAAGCAGGGGATGTCAAGAACTGGAAACACAAAAACAGAAGTTGATAGATTACTATTGAAAAAATAATCCAAGTTTGCTTTGGCAAGTGCGTTCAGATTGCCCATAAAACCATCAAAGAATACGATTACATGCTGGAGTGAGTCAGCTAGACTTCCATTAATACTTCGCTGAGAAAATGTTTTCTTATACTCCATTTTCCAACTCAGTTGTGCGCACTGTTCGATTTATAGGCGGTCCACGTTCATAGAACACTTTCACTTGAGCACAGCCATAAATAGTGCATATGTTTGCCATATTTTTAAGTGACGCTTAAATACCGTAACTAAGAAAACGCTGACATTCAATTTTTTTCTGTTAAGATAAACATATATCACTTAGTCTGGTTCGCCTAATCAGAAGTCGTTGAATTCGTGGTTCCTTACCGCATCAAGCACTGAGTCTCATAAAATCGTGTTTCTAGTCATGTATAATGTCGAGTTATAGTTATGGACTTAGCGGCAAAGTTCTTTATGTAACCAATGCCCCAAAAAAATAGCTTTGGGGTACGAGCTCAGCTTGAACTTCCTACCAGTCTTACTATTCAAATGTTTCAAAGCCAGGTTTGAACTGATAATACTGGAAACTGTTAAATTTTCTTTATAACTTCGGCATCAGCGATAATAACTATCATCATCTTCACTAACGTCATCACCAAAATTTTTATACTGAAAACAGTGAATTAACTGTTGATGCTTGAGAATCCAATGTTAGCTATATCCATCCCTTTATTTCACGCACTGAAGATGAAAACGAGTTGGAACCAATGCGGTGTAATACCAAAAAATGGTTCCTTCACAAAATGGTACATTATTTTGTGTTTGTTTCTTTACTCTATTTGTGCTCTCACTCACACCAAAAGTTTAACCTGCTCTATTAATGTTCTCACTAATTTCATCCTTTGCCTTTGCTTTAATGCGCAAATATAGAAACCAGGAAAGTGCAAGAGAGCATGTCACAATCTGTGCGATTTTAGGGATTCAAACTAGGCCCATGCTGACAGTTTTATTTTCTTTTGGATTAGCATAGGAGGAAGAGGGCAGAAGGGACTGAGATTTTAGTTTTCATTACCACTCGAGAGTCAAGTTTTTTTTTCTTGAATTGCACTTTTGTATCTCATTCCTTTTTCCCCAAACGTGTAGCCTAAAAACGGTCAGAAACCACAAAGGACTACTCTCAATCAATTTCTCTGCCAAAAATTTCCCTCCTTTCATTCCAAGATGACCGTAATATTGAATAAACATGGATTTCAATGCCTATACACTAAATCCCAACAGAGTTATGGGCACAAGCGGCGAGCAATAATGAATAAACAATGTAAAGTAGATTACGAAAATCTTCGATTTCCGACATGGTCGCCGTGTTGTGGCGTCACCTGATCTTTGAATCTTTTAACTGTTCCGAACTGTCAATGGTTGTGTCTATTTCCATGACAAATAAACGAAAAGCCATTCATTATTTGAAAAGCTGCTTTCGCATGTGATGATAATCTCTTCGGTGGTTGAGCATATGTAACGCTTCAACGGAAATGCTTTGTGGTCTAAGATCGTGTCAGTTCTCCCTTTAGCGCTGAAATGTGTCGTGGAACGAAGAGCTTCTGTTCATCAAAGGTGTTGTCGCTATTTAGTAAAGAAATCAGTCTAGTGATATATCAAACACATCTACTATATTTCGAGAGAACTGAGTGTTCCATTTTCCACAGGTAGGTGGAATTTATCACGTTAAACTTACAACCACTACCGAACTACCGTCAGTAAAAACTGAAATTGCTTGATATAGCTAAATTTAAACCTATTCAACTAAAAAGAAAAAATCCTTCGTGCAATATCGTAAAATTATAACAGTGGTTATCACAACAAACATAAAAATATTGCGCATATTAAGTGTGAAGAGCAAACTATCACAGCGAACGAACAGAGGAAGAACGTGATTGTGTTTAAAGTTTCAGTGTGTCGTGGTAATGTCGTGAAACTTGATTTACTCTCTATGACGAGCCCAATGTCGATACCGAATCTTTCTCAAGACGAAATATAAACGAATTAACCAATACTTTGTTAGCGGCGTCAGGAAAAAAGATTTGCCTTGGCAAGCACAAGGAAGTAAATCGCTATTAAAATGCAGATTTGATTTATTCAAAATGAGGAACTGAAAAGTCCCTTTGTGTCAAACTTTCTTAAGAAATCTTAATCTCTTAATCTTTCGATTTCGAAGCAGTTCAGACTTTTACATCTTAATCGTCTTAAAGGAACTTGGTCTTGGTCGGAGTAATTTTAGGTTAATTCAAAAGCAGACACTGACTCAGTAATATGCTTATGGGCCGAGTCGCATCACAGACCAATTTTTATTTTGGCTTGGAAAAATCGGCTGGAAAATTAAATTGCATCAGACTGGAAATGAAAATAAAATTGAGCTTAGACGGTCGCATTTCAACAAGTGAAAATGCAAGCGTCAATCACACAAGGGAAATTTTAGCGGTGAAATTGTGTTCAGTCACGACACTTGCCATGTGGCGGAACAGGATAACAGTGACTCTCAGGTTTTCTTTGTTCGGCGCTGACTGTTTCGTTTATCAAAACGAAAATGAAAGCGTGGCCTCTCGTTGATAGATTTACCTAATGACAAGAATCGTGATTGACATTAATTCTATAGATTAATTTAAAAGCGTTAGATTATTATTTTTCAATTCAGTTTTTCACCAGAATCGAAGTGAGCAAGAAGTTATTATGTTATGATTTTTTCTGTCTCTAAATCTGCTTACCTGGAGAATCTGCTAACCTGTGAAGTGAGACTGTTGTAACGACCCGCCACAGAAGTAAGTTTACATTCAAGTTTTTGAATTTAGTTGCAAGATAAAGACTTGATTTGCGTTTGTTCTAATTGCGAATTATAAATGTATTTCTTTTAGATCGAGTAATTATTAAAGCTTGGCTTGATATTATACGGTTTATGGTGAACATTTGATCTAACCAGTTCCGAGTAAGGAAACACTTACAACAGGTCGAATTGGGAGTGTGTTGCCCAGGTTATGAAGGAAGGAGTACTACTCACATCCTGGCATTTGATGGCCATAGTAAGAAAAGGGAAAATATCACCTGTCCATGGTGTAGCTTCGAACTACACGCAATGAAAACGTCAGTGTGAATGATGAAATTTCGCGCTCTTTTTCACGTTCGTGACCTTGCCGTCTATATTGGGATGTGTTGACAGATTTCGGTCCCTAGAGTAAACAAAATTTGTCTTTAAAACGCGCGGCAAAATTAGAAATACCTCTGTATCCCACTAAACTCTCAATCTACCCAATCGTATTGTCTTTGTTTCAGTAGGTCCCCGCAAGAAAAGTGCCGAAATCCCGGTGCTTATCGGTATGTTTTCCTGAAAAATAGGAAGTATGGGAAGCAGTAGCCATAAAAAAGATTGTAGTTCTCTGCCTTTATTTGCGTGCAACTGCTTTTTTACTTTGTACCGACTCTTAGGCGGACAGCTGTGAAGGACGTTCACCCCCCAAGCCACCAGTGACCATTAATTCGCTGAATATTCACTATGCGTCACAGGCGTCCCAAGCTCACTTCTCGAGAAAAATGATTTTTAAAATTGAGAATGCGTCACGCGTTGTGTGACTCTGTGTTAATTTATTAGAGGAACCGTTGAGAATTTGAACACGTTATATGAAATGGTATTGGGAACGAAATGTGGTCGATTTACAAAGATAACTATTTCGTTTAGTTCTTTCAGTCTTTTACTACTGAGGGAAAATAACATATAATTAGCATGCTCTCGTATTTCATTTCGTGAGATGGTTGATTATACAAAGGACCAGGGAGAGTAAGATTTCAGAGGGAGGTGGAGGTTTTGTTCGATTCTCGTATTTCATGTACGTCACATGTCGTCTCGCCTTATTTTAGAGATTTATTCCTTGGTTTAGATGGTTTTAGATTGTTTGTGAGTGGCTGTAGATGTTTTTTTAGGTGGTTGTAGGTGGTTTAGGTAGTTGTTGAAATTCTTGAGGTGGTTGTAGGTGGTTGTTGGTGGTTTTAGGTCTTTGCATGTTTTAGTACTTACGCAGAAGACTGACTCGTTGACCTTCAAACAAAGTCTCAAGTCTTATATGTTCATCAGCTCCAAGTACATTTACTGAAATGGAAGAAAGCAATCCAATGACAAATAACATCTGTGAACTTTGTTTTAAACACCGAGAGTTTATTTTAGCAGTTTACCTGCTACGTTGAGATGGGTCGACATGCTAGCATAATTTAAAAACAAGGTAGTAGTTTGTTCTGAAAACGATCTTCATCTTTGTTTATCATTTCTTTTTATAGTTTAAATTTCAGCCACATCTTTTTAAAAAATTATCGAACGATCAACTTATGGTTTTATCCAATCACAGAAATACTTTTTTAAGTCATCATTTTTTGCTTCTAAGAAGAGAGAAAGCACCCTGATGGTGGACTATATCTGAAATGAAAAGCGGATATCTTCAGGTGACAAATTTGATCACTGTTCGTGAATCAGGTCTTCTTGTTAGACATATTTAGATCGTATTTGAATTTAAATTTACTGAAAGTCCAAACATTTCTGAGCACATTATCCTGTTTTGTGTTTAATATCAAGAAGAAACAAGACTTTCAGCTGCGTGGATTGGCAGCAGGAAGAGGAGTGGGTCATTTCTTGGCGTTGTTTGTCTTTTCCATCGACAGGGCAGTCTAGGATTTGTGTAAATCTTTTGTTCGGCGCAGCTTTTGACTGAACTTAACAGGATACTAAAGATCGCAAATTATCATCGAGAAAGGGTTTTCATACAGAGAATGATGGTCTGGCTTTGTTTCAAAGAAAAATGCCAAGAGTATTCCTATTCCTTCGTGCTCATCTGCTTTTTGAAATCGTCGCCTCTAGCCTCAACCATTCTTTAATAAGTGTTGAATTCCTCTACTGCTAAATCTGAGCGAAGGTAAGGTTTCAAACTCGCCTTTTTTCTGTACTTCCATTGTATTTGAAGACATTCGAAATAAAAGGACAATATCAAAGATATAAGAGAATCTTTTCTCGCCAATAAAAACAGGCCACTACCTGGGGAAAACTTCTTAATTTCTAAAACGACGATTTAATGGAACAAGCGCCATGATCTCTACCACCTTACACATCTTCGGTTCCTACTTCATTCCCATCCTAATATAGCTTAGTGATTGATGGCAACCAGCTTCAACTCAGAGTAGATTTGGTAAAATTGCTGATCGTAGCTTTAACAGTAGAAGCGTAGAATGCTGTCTGTTTTGTCACTTATCTTGGACTATCACGTTGAGATTTATAATCGGTTCCGCTTGCTTAAACTTGGTTCAATTAAATAAGCAACGAGTGCGTACTAGTATGTCAGATATGTGGACTAAAAATAATGTTGACGATGAGACGCTGATATGAAAATTTTGTTTCGTTTCATTTCACAAATACAAAGGATTTGGTTCTGGAAAGAGATAAATGTTAGAACTCGTTTGTCGTCAAACTGGAAATCGATCGTTAGCAAAAGTGTTGCACCACATCGTTGGACTTGCGTATTTGTGGTGTACATACATGTAGAAGCCATTTCTGGGTCTGGGGTCCGTTTCTAAAAAGTCTCAGTAAATACAGATTCCAAAGGTTTAGTTTACATAAGAGATAAAGATACCGATACTTAAAATAAAAAAAACAAAGATATCTGGAGACGAAATTATGAAAGTATGAAATTATGGCTTCGGGCCCATAAAGTGACCAGTACTTTCGGGAAACGGGCCCCTAGATTCAAATGAGGGTTGAGTGTGCATGGTTTTGGACTCGTAAAGAGTTGTCCATAGCTCCAGAAAACTCTAAATAAATATTCCATTCTCGACAATAATGTTATCAAGAAAACCTTCTAGAATGTTAATGATCTGTCTGGCGACGATAACTGCCCAAAATTCCATATGTTTTTATTCAAATTGATCAGTACGCTTATCAAAACTTTATGTTTCTTTTGGTTACAGAAAACTCCTAACGTCACAATCCGAACAAGTCATTCCATCTGCTAGGTTGACTTCATCTTTGGAAAAATTTGGCTTTACAGAAGCTGGGAGAAAGACAGTGTAAACAAGAAAGAGAGCCAAGGTAACTTACCGTTGATAATTTTTGCCCATTGTTATGAAATATTTAAAAATGAGATAAACTTATAACTTGTCGCCAATAGCTTCGAGGTTTCTTCAGTTTCTGTTTCTCCTCGATAATTTGTTTCGAGAAAAGCTTGACTTCTGTGAAAGCCCATTGAGAAAATGAGTAAATGCTGTGGCTTTTACAGATTGACAAGGCCGTAACTAGTATGAGGCAAGACGAGGCAATTACTTCGTCTTGATTTTGGCCCGAGATTGACTTTTCTGAAGAAAAATGCCACGAAAAATACTTAAAGAGCATCTTTAGATTTCTAGATTTAAGGGGGTATGGCATGCCCCCATATCACCCTAGCGGCTCGCGCCTTCGGCGCTCGAAACTTGCCTCGTCTTGTTCTGAAGTCTGGCTACGGCCCTGATTGATTTATGTTTGCCGTAGCCACTATTTTTCAGATTTCAATGATCCGTTAGCAAATTATCAAAGTGAAAACCCGCATCTGGTGTTTGTTTTCTACCGCTAGCCACAGCCCAAATTCGCAGCTGTAAAAGTGAAATTGATGAAAGGGTTGTTTTACAAACGCTTCCAATCTTACTTGAAAGCTCATTATGTCCAAAAATTGATCACTTTTTCTCGAATGAAAAGTTAACGGTGCAATCACCAACGCATATGTTTCAGATGGTTCGTGGAAATTACTGGATTCTGTTTTTATCGTGTACGTTTGAAGGAAAAAATTCCATATTGAACCAAATTAGACAACTTATGTCTATTTCAACATCGCAAACATAAAACTTGTTTTCTTCGATACCCTGAGCCTTTGTAAAAACAGGGCATATGATTCCCCGTATCCGTTTGAGCTCTCAAATAACGGAAGACCAGCTGTTTGTCAGTTCAGCTGAATTTTCGAAAACAGCAGAAGAGGAAGAAACAAAGAATGGTGCGCGCGTACTGGCAAGCAAAGACTCATGCAAGGAAAATTATGAAATAGCTGTGTGTTTGTGCAAATTTGACTGAAAGGCCTGCTGAATTCGAGCGTACAAGCCATAAATCCGAGAGGAAAAACCTCGGTCCGTAACTTACGGTACAGACTGAGAAAACGAGGTTAGAGGAGAAAACTGTGAGAAAAGATCGTCTAGTTACAACGGAAATATTAATAAGCAACTCTGAGACGCAAGTTTTGATAAAAATTTATTCATGTTGTCCCAGCAAACACCACATTTCAGGGCAAAATGGTTAAAAGTTTCTTAGAACATACCGACCTGAAATTGCGTTTTACCTATTGAAAGTAAAACACAGACAACCTGTAACCACAAATCCTTTCAACGGACCTTTGTTTAGATTGTCTGGGCCTCATAACCAGCCCTCTCCGCAGAAACGCCGAAGGTGCCTTTTTGGAAGATAATCGCGACAACCGCGACTGAATTTAAGACTTTAGCTTTGCCACAGGAAGTCCTAGTAATAAGAATACTGTGTCACCGCGCCCGAGAAGTCGACGAAACACCGACAACGTAAATATTCTTTTCCCCACGATTATATGCATCATAACTGAACAAATCATCAAACCAGACCTAATACTAAAATAAATTATGACAATGGTCCCAGCTGATGCGAGGATAAGCTAAATTTAGTTGGGTTGAGCTAAACTTAGCTTTGACCAAACGAAAGCGAACACAGTCAATGATCATTGTACAGGAATCCAATAAACAACGGAAATAGATACCACAGAGTTGAGCAGCAGGGTAGGATTAATTAATTAACTAATCAATGCAGTTCTTTGAACAAGGAGTAGATCAGGAAAAAATTTTGAAAAGGATGCCTTTCCATTTAAAGGGCTGTCAGATCCCTTAAAAAACATTTATCTGTGGGGGCCCTCACTAATGACGCAAATGTGTTGCTAATCACGAAATCAGAGACCTTGCAAAGCTAAAGTTTGATAAAACACCAAAGCATTACTTGCAATAAAATTACTAGCTAGCCAACAATGTTTAAGACACCAAGGAAGCACCCTACAACCCAAAAGGAACATATTTTTAATTTTGCTAACTCGTCACCAGACATATCGCTTTTCTCTAAGTTTTTTCTTTCTGTAACATATTTGTAATACAGGTGTGACATAGGCATCTTGCAGTAGTTTAATGCGTTAAGGAATAACTAATAAACTTGCCACTTGAGTTGTGTGAATTCAAGAAATGACCGTATCCAACTACATTTTCCAGAATGCAAACTTTCCAACAATTACCACTGAGGGTTGACAGGTGGAACTTCAATGCTTTTGCTGAGAAGTAAAAATTGTTTGCCATTCACTGAAATTTTCCGTTTTTAATTAAAAAAAATCAGTGCGATTTTTTCTTCATCTCTGAGTGAAACATAAAAGGTTTTAGGCAGGCTAGCAGTATGAGAAATATTACAGATGGTATAAAAACTCTGGGAAAAATATTTGCATGAAAACTATTGAAGTGTTACTGGTGGGCAAATTTATTTCTCCCTTAAAAGTCTTCAGAGTCTAAATGCCTTGAAACTTGACAATTTTTATTGTTCTGGACTTTAAACTCTCTCTTCATGTAGAGGTACACTTGCAAAAATTTCAAGCGAAGTGCTCTCTGACAGCGTCACCGGTTTCACAGCCATGGTACAGGGTGTAAAGGTCAGCAGCACCTTCATCATCCATGTCTAGGTCCTCTGGTGCTGGTTCCCTTAAGTTAACAGTAAGATTGTGTAAAGTGCAGCAAGCTACAATTATGGTGCATACCCAGTGAGGAGCCATCCTCACCTCTGAGTGTAGCACATGGAATCTCCTCTTCAACAATCAAAAAGTTTGCTCTATAGTACATTGTGTGATCTTGCGTGCTCTGTTGAAATGCTCTTCCTGAGGTGTTTTGGGGTTGAGGTATAGAGTCATGAGGAATGGAGAGCATGTATAGCCACTATCCTCAAGTAGCGCAACAATCCCTGTAAACAAAATTTTGATACAGCTTAGCTGTATTAAGTATTTCTGCACGTGTCTTTCTAGTCCAAGACTGTATTCGCATAAAATTGTCACAATATGAGCATACGCTCATATAGGCCCTAAATTTGGAGCTGCTATCGTGAGATCACTTCATTCATTTTGTCAATATAGTTTGTTCGGAACGAAATTGTTCCTAGCCACAAACTACAGTTTGTAACTAACAACAATTGCCTACAATTTATCCTTTTTCTTGATATGGTAAACTTCAAGACATTCCTTGGTCTGTATCTTTGAGCAACGACAAATTACAAGTTATTTAACGATGCTACTTAGTGAGAGAATGCTCTGTAACGTTTTGTTCCAGCACTAAAACCAACACAGTCCATTGAAAAATGTCCATGTTGGAGAACACATCCAGTGATCACAGAAGAATCCAATATTTTCACTGCTGTCATGTCACCAATCGAAGATTCAATACACGTTTGCAAACAAAATCGATTTCACCTGAGGCTAGAGAATTAAACGGGTGAACACACTCTTCGAAAACTCAATCATTTTGAAGTTGCTCACATCGTAAATTTGTATCTGCGTGAATCTCGTGATCACATGTTTGATTAGATGCTGTACTCAAGCCAACTTCCCGCACACTGCCCATAACGTGACAGATCAGCGTTACACATTGGATTCGAAATTTCTACAGCTTTTACGCCCACATTTAGAATAAAATAACTCCTGATAACCACATGAGATCAACTGCGAACAGCTTAGCACTCATTTCTAGTACAGTTCACGAACGGTGTAGCGTTGCGCCAAATGGCTTAGCGTAACGTCGAATGGTACAGTGTACACACATACGGCGTAGCGTTGTGTGAAATGGCTTAGCGCAATGTCGATTAGCATAGCGCACATACAAACGTTGTAGCGTTGCGTGGAATAGCTCAGGGTAATGTCAAATAGCACAGCTTACGCACTAACGAGTAGCGTTACGTGAAATGGCTCAGCGTAATGTTGAATGGTACAGCGTACACACAAATGGTGTAGCGTTACGTCAAATAGCTTTGCAGAACATCAGACGCTTCGGCTGAACATTAAATTACTTAGCATTACATGAAATATTTCGATGTTGTGGCGAATCGTCGAGCTTGATTTCGGCGCGACGTGAAGGCTATCTCGCCGAAACCACAAAAAATACAAACTAAAAATGGAACAGCGAGCTAGTCCATTTCACAATTTTATGTTCCAACTCGACATAGGCAACTTGACCGTTAATCATTTGGCTAAACCATTCATGTTTAGGGTGTTCTGTTTCATGGAGGAAAACAAAACCGTCTTTAATTTGACCATGCCATTCCTTTATTAACTATGCTATCCTGCAGCTGATCCTTCTACCATCTTTGTATTTGTTGATCTATTTGACATCCTTGTATTTTTGGTGGTGACAGCAGCCCATATTTTCTTGCGTCCAAAATTTTCATTTAAGCATTGGTGGATGTTAAATAGAAATTTCAAAATTTTGCTAGATAAGTGTTTTTGACTGAATAATACCCAGTAATAAACAACAGACTATCGCCCTCTTCATTTCTGCTCCCGCTTCCCGCCCTCTCCCGCCCCACGTTCTCCCGAGCTCCCGCCCCCCTGTCCCCCTCCACATAAGACGCAAAGGGATCTTACCGCAAAAGGTTCTTACCACATTTTGACGTCATCTGTGATCTATTACTGAACAGACGTACGGCAACTTGGAATCTATTTGTTTTTTACGCGTGTTTGATATCGCCAATCAGCTGCTGGCACGTCACTCGCCTATTGCGCCACTCGGTCAGGTTGACGAATGAACAGCAAAGTGTTCAACATTCTCAATCCATGGTCGTTTGTGGGACTTAAGTTACATATTCAGTGGCTTTGGTAATGGCACTTCTTCCGGCTGAGAACGAAAATCAACAACTAACAGATTTGCCACAGGTCGATTTTGTTCTGACGGTAGGAAACAATAACATAACTGAGAATTTTGTATATTGGAAGTTAGGCCCATTGTTTTAGTCGTGATTCAACGTATGTTTTCATCTTGAGTGCGCCAACGTACTTTACGATTTTTATTCGGAGGTTCGATCCTTACATATTCATTAATATAGTCGATTTTTCTTGTCAGTAAAGGGTTATTGTGTTTATATGATATACAAAATAAATAGTTGCTTTTATATATGGAATTTATTTCGAGTGTTCAACTCGACATCTCACTCTCTCTACATTTACTCGCTGTCTACGAAAGCGAAATATGTAATTGTTTTGTTAGATGAGGGAAAGACCTAAACAACCGATCAAAAGTGACTAATGAATGACTTAAAGCTGGTGTGGGCAAGGTTTATCCTGAATTTGCTATATCAAGTCGTATGTGATTGAGAGGTAAGCAACATTCCCCAAAACAAAGCATTTGCAGTGACTTCGAATTTGAGCTTCCGGAGTCATTTCGCTTCTTATGGAGACGGGAAAATTATAATAATTCAAAACCATTGCTGTGATCTTTAATGTTATCAACAGCTTGCTTGGGAAACGTTTAAGAAATACAGAAAAATTGAGATTATCATCAGACAATAAGAAAATAATTATAAATATCCAATGAGGCATTCATGGTTATTTTCTGTTGACCTAAGACCAGAACCTGCCGGAAATTTATCAGAGTTTTGTTAACAAGGACAGTGTTCAGACAATTAATTGGACCCTCAGCGTTTATCCAATAAGGGAATTATAACAGAAGATATATTTTCAAGATTTTTTCGGCTGAAGGTGTTGGCAACTTGTGCTTTCATCTTGCGCGCTGAATTTACAATCAGTTAACTTATATAAATGGCAGGTAGTTCTTTTGGGGGCGGTACCTTGGGTGTGCCCTTTCTTCCTCGAATTCTCCGTTTTTTCTGTTATTTAAAAAACTTCAAGGGCTATTTTCTCTTTAGTTGTCTTTTTGGGTGTGGTTCTAATCTACGCGGTGGGTCCTTTCTAATTTTTAACGCGTGAATTGCGCGCATGCGCAAGAGCGAGTTGTAGATACGATGTGGGGAATGGCACTCACTCGCTCGCTCGATTGGTCGATTCCTGTAAACTTTTTTTCGATTTTAGGCTTTTGAGTGCATTTGATAGTTTTGGCGAGCAATAAACGAACGAAATGGCGACCTTTGTTGCTAAGAATAGCGGTGGGGTAACAAAGAAGCCAATGATAATCTTAAAATAACTTTTTTTTTCGTTTTAGTCTCAACAAGCGGCGCCAGCGACTGGCAGGCATGCAAGGATTCACACTGAAATAACAGAACAACCTTCGTTTTTCATAAAATTGTAATTTACAATCCTTGAACTTGAAAACAATCCGAAGATTCATTGAAAATATCACTTACTGCGAAGCGCTCGGAGTTTACAGATGTTCAAAAGCTTTTTCTGTTACGGCGTGAGATTGAGGACAAAATCTATCATTACGTTTCGTATCGTGTGTTTTTAACTCGTGAATTGCGCGCATGCGCAAGAGCGAGTTATAGATACGATGTGGGGAATGCCATTCGCTCGCTCGCTCGCTCGCTCGCTCGCTCGCTCGATTGGTCGATTCCTGTAAACTTTTTTTAGATTTTAGGCTTTTGAGTGCATTTTATAGTTTTTGGCGAGCAATAAACAGACGAAATGGCGACCTTTGTTGCTAAGAATAGTGGTGGGGTGAAAAAGAAGCCAATGATAATCTTAAAAGAGTTTTTTTTTTCGTTTTAGTTTCAACAAGCGGCGCCAGCGACTGGCAGGCATGCAAGGATTCACACTGAAATAACAGAACAACATTCGTTTTTCATAAAATTGTAATTTACAGTCCTTGAACTTGAAAACAATCCGAAGATTCATTGAAAATATCACTTACTGCGAAGCGCTCGGAGTTTACAGATGTTCAAAAGCTTTTTCTGTTATAGCGTGAGATTGAGGACAAAATTGATCATTACGTTTCGTCGCGTGTGTTTTTCCTGTGAGAAGCAACAAAAGATGCCGGCGACTGACGAAATAACAAGTTAACACGAAAATCAGATAACACCTAAACAAACAATTTTAGCTACCGATTTTCAGTGAATTTTTAAAGAACAATTTTCTTTTAAGTTTCAAGACAATTTGAAGATTCAACATACATACAACGTACTAAAATGCGAAAGTTACACACCACAAAATTGATAAATAGGCCTGAAATGAAATTCTATCTTGTTATTGATCATACGTTGCCTAGCACGTGACCTAAATCTACCCAGGCGGAGATCCAAAATGACGGTGGCAGGCTTGGCTTAGTTATATTACTCAAAACTCGTTCCCGTTTGTCTCATATGATAAAGAGGGAATCGTTAATGTTTTCATTAAGACAGTATTGCCTTGATTTTCTAATATTTACAACGAAAGACAGTAAATTTCACTTTTCACCCACATTTACTTCCAACCTTTTCTTTTGAACCAGAAACAAAAATGATAGACGTTTAAAACACATGACATCATCCACCTTGTCAAATGTAATAGCATGATCATTTCAATTGTAATGCCTTCTTATCCCAACGTTACTTTGTTTCTTTGCTACATTAGCGAACACTGAACTACTGCTAGTACTCTAGATATGACAATCAACCGCAAAATTCCCTAAACCAGATAACATTAAACATAATCTAAAAAATCATATGTCAATTCACGAGTTTGCTCACAGAGCACTTTGATTCCTATGTGAAACAACAGAAGATTCGGCGACTAACGAAATTATAAGTTAACACGAAAATCAAATAACACCTAAACAAACAATTTTAGCTACCGATTTTCAGTGAATTTTTAAAGAACAATTTCCTTTTAAGTTTCAAGACAATTTGAAGATTCAAAATACATATTACGTACTAAAATGCGAAAGTTATATACCACAAAATTTATAAATAGGCCTGAAATTAAATTCTATCTTGTTATTGATTACACGTTGCCTAGCACGTGACTAAATTCTACTCAGGCGGAGATCCAAAATGACGGTGGCAGTCTTGGCTTAGTTATATCACTCAAAACTCGTTCCCGTTTGTCTCATTTGATAAAGAGGGAATCGTCAATGTTTTCATTAAGAAAGTGTTGCCTTGATTTTCTAATATTTACAATGATAGACAGTAAATTTCACTTTTCACCCACATTTACTTCCAACCTTTTATTTTGAACCAGAAACAGAAATGATATACGTTTAAAATACATGACATCATCCAACCTTCTACTTAATTTCATGTCTAAGGGAATATCATTCCATTGCTTTGGGGCAGCGACCGAAAAGGCCCTGTCCCCATAGCTCTTCAGGCGCACATTCGGTACTTCTAATAAATGTTTGCCAGCAGACCTAAGATTTCTTGTAGGGTTATATGGGACTATAAGTTGACTTAAATACGGAGGCGCCAGATTATTGAGAGCTTTAAAAGTTAACAGTAATACTTTAAAGATAATTCGCTGCTCCACAGGTAACCAGTGTAGCTCCTTAAGGACGGGGCGAATGTGCGCAGCCCTAGGTTGCCCTGCTACAAGGCGTGCGGCGCAGTTTTGAACGCGCTGGAGCTTCTGAATAATATAGTCCGGTGACCCGAGGAGCAACGAGTTACAATTGTCCAGTCGACAAGTAACGTAAGCATGGACAAGGGTCTTTGTGCTCTCAAAAGTCAGATACATTCTAATCTTAGCGATATTCCGAAGATGAAATAAAGCAGATTTACAAACGGAACTCACATGCTTATCCAGTGACAAGGTCTCATCAAAAACAACTCCTATGTTCCTAGCTATGTCCCTAGTGACACTAATGCTTATACAAATTCAATCTGAAACCAATATATTTCTGTCAACCTAAGTGATTTGAGAGAGAGAAAAGAGAGGATTAATAAGTCATTTATCGGCTTGAGGTAGTGACCAACGTATTTGCTTAAAAACACTGCCCAGCCGGAAAAACGAGATATATTTGTGAAAAATGGCAACGAAAGTAGGGATGTACTCGGCGACTCGCAAAAGCGTAACCGTAGCCCGTGGGCAGAGATAGGAAAATAAAGACCGCGTAAAGAACCAATCAGATTTCAGGATTCGTTACCGAGCCCTCTGAAAGAAAAAAAAAAAGAACACTTTCACATGATCACCATGAGTCACACGACCAGAAGATTTAATCTAGAAATGCTTTTTTAACCAATCCAATTTTTTCCAGGGGTTATTTTTTCAATTAAACATTTCTTCGGAAAAAAAAAGACCAAAATCGCCTCGTCTTGCCTCATGCTAGCTACAGCCTGTCATGAGGAGGTCATATGGGTATTCATATTTTTGCTTCTTTTAACTGCCTACTTGAAGAGCCGAGTGAAGCCCGTGGCAATTTTCGATACTGCTTCAATCATACTATGGAGTAAATTTCACAGGTACGTCGCTCGCTTGTATATACATAGACACGCGTAGACAAGGAATTTCTCTTCGAGTGTCTTCGAGTGTTCGACTCGATAGCTCACGAGTGAACGCAGCGAACGAGTGAGATATCGAGTTGATCATGAGAAGAGAAATTCCATATCTACGCGTGTCTATGTATATACAAGAAATCATGTTTTATTTTGTTCATCATATAAACACAATAGCCCTTTCCTGACAGGAAAAGTCGACTTAACTGATGAATAAAAAAGAAAAGGATCGACAATCCCTTAATAAAAATCGTAAAGTTCTTAGCGCTAAGGCTCAAGACGAAGAAATGTGTGGAATTATCACAAAAACAACAATGGGCGTAATTTTCTTTATACAAGTTTTTTTGTCGCTTGCCCCGCCGGCTTTGCTTCCTTCTGCGATTCTTTTTTTAGGGCCCCTTTCCTAGATCCGTCACAGAGTTTGACTGTAAAAAACGCTTTTATTCAGGGCATCAAACCTTCGTTGAACACACAGACTGACTCGGTTCGCGCCGAAATTTTTACGTAACACTTAGTTGTATTTTACCCTTAGGAACTACACCCACACGGACTGAAACATTCTTTCCATTGTTTTTATTACTTCCTATATTTTCACTTGTCATTTTTACTCTTATCTTGATAATGTCGTGAAGCAAAATCGAAACGTCGTCAAATGTTTTACCCAACATTTTCATAAATTTTTAGAGGTTTCTATCTATTTTAATAATGTTATAGGATTGAACAATGTAATCAGATGTTTAATCCTTATACATGCTAAAAAATACATCAGGCGACGATATACAATGAAAAGATTTATATCTATGCTCAAAATTACAGTTACTTTTTACAGTGTATATATTACCAAATTATTCTCCAACTAAAAGCCTGTATTTGTAAATTTGAGAAGTAGCAAGCGCTTAAATTGACATAGCGATTCTGTCTCTTCAAGATTACAGGGTAGACTTTTCCACAGGGTTGCTACACTGTAACTAAGTTTTGCGATAGTTCGCGGAAAAGGTAGAGTTAGTTTGCTAAAGAATCCTTTAACGATTGGCACGTTTCACTTTATAAAATAACTTTGGACGTGAAATACTCGGGCACAAGGCCATGCGAGATATAGATACCATCAAGGATTTCTGAATTTGAACTTGAGTATAATAGGTCTAACCGTCTGAGTTACTGAAACGAACTTTTTACGTCAGTATCAGAACTGTACTGGAGCTTTGTGGCCTGGCTGATAGTTTTGCTGCAGTTACCCCAGACTAGATTGCAGTACTCGAAGTGAGATTAAACAAGGGCATTGTATCAGTTGATTTTAAAAGAATATGAAAAGATTAGAAAAAATTAAAAAATTAAAGAGCTAAAATCCAGGAGGAGGATTTCAGGTTTTAGATTTTCAAATTTGTTCATAACTGAGGAGGGCTAAGAAAAGAAAATCTACACATCAAATTTAAAGAAACTCTGGCGACGTTTTATTTTTTGCTGGTATATCGCTTTCCAAACTATTCTGTGTTTCTAAGGTAGCATTTTCCGCGAAAAATTAATGAGGTGAAAGTTTTTCCACGAAATAACCTGTTCTGTAAGTTCCATTTCCGACCACTGACGATACAAGATTTCACATTTTTGACTCCTTTTCATTCATAACTGACCAAAAAATTTACGCTGTCGCGGCTCACAGATAGATGACTTGGGAGTATTTTGCCTTGAAACAGACCAGTGTACAATCACAAAGGTTTGTCAGGCCTCCTGTATGTATGGATCTGAAAAATTAAAGAAAGTGTAGGTACATCACATGTACATTAAAAAAAAGGGTCTGAGTATTTATTAACACTCAGTGATTGAACTGGTCTTGGTATAACTAGGCCAGCTGGGCTTTTGAGTAGATAATGTTTTACTGAAGTGTGGCTTCATTGACCCTTTTGAGGAACCTTGGGTTTACTGAAGCAAATTTGAACACACCCCTTGAATTCGTTGGAATTAAGTCTATGCAGTGACTGACGCAAAATTTGATTCTTCTTAAGTGTTCACAAAAACATGCAGAAAAAAACCATTGATTTATCTAAAAGTGTGCCATTTTAGAAAACACAAATTAGTTTGGATAGCGTTGTATTTAGGGGAGTGGCGGTATTATAGCATCAAAACTGAATTGTTAAGCCTGTCAGTATAAGATTCTCCTGAATTTTTTTTCCAAAAAGCTGCCTTGGGAATAATCAAGTCGACAAACCACAATCAGGCTAGCCAATATAGAGCCTGTAACTGGTGCTTAGAGAAGAAAAGGTAACGGATGGACTAAGGAGCGTTCATGTGTGGTTATAACGATTTAATCTGATACCACGGCAATAAAATATCGCCTTCGGTCCCATATGTATCAAACTATGTCAAATATAATAGGTATTCAAAAGTTGATGTCGAAAGCTTCTATTAACTCATATAATCCAACTGCACGAAGTAGGGTAAAAATAACGCGCGAATAGAGTACAAATATCCTGCGATATCGTACGGTTATTTGGACAGTTGGTTATTTTGTACTGTAAAAAAAACCTGTTTAACCAGTCGGCTGCGGGCGCTACGCTTCTCTTTCCGCTTTGCTTTTCCCGCCATATGAGAAATGCGCAGAAAGACCAAGCAGGAAAAAAAAAGCAGTTAGTAATAAGTAACTTATTAGTCGTGTCGTGTAGTATCGCTGAGTATTTTTATTCGTTGTCTATATTTTGACTCGCTCTACGGGCTCGTCAAAATACAGCGCAACTCATAAAAATACACAGTAGTACTACACCACACCGAAACGTCTGATGAGATATATGCAGATATTGCTAATAAGAATGTTTCGGTCGGCAGATCACAGAGCAAGGATAAGGATTGCATTACCGCGAACTATATCCGAGTCTTGTAGAGGTGAGTAGAACCTTTGTACTTTTTCTTTGCTTGTGAATTGTTACATCTCCGTGCTAGGACCATTCTTGTTTCTCGTTCCGTTTTCTCTGAGTCGCTTCTAATGTTCATGCTTGACTTAAATTTCAGCCAAAAGCTTTTTGAATTTAAAGAACATTCAAATGATTGTAGTCTCTCTCTCTATGCGTATTCGCGTTGTATCTCAGAGTCGATCAACATCACTCTTACTTCAACACAATATTCACGATTCCTCTTATATGCCACATAATAAAACTCAGTAGGAACAGTAAAGAATGAATGATGTTGGAATTATTGGTAAAGACGGATAGATTTAAAACAACTAGCGAACTTTGACGAGTTATGCAATACTTGCGTATACATTTAATCTACGTTTCTTGAAACCGCGTCTAAACGCAAATGCCCATTCTTTAGAAGTAGTAACCTAAAGCCGTTCATTGAGGTAGCAGATAAGCTTACCCATAGTTATTTGAAAAGTTATCCGATGTGTCATCACGCACGCACTAAAATTAAGTGTACAAGGAATGTAAATTTAATTTTAGTTTGAGGTCAAATTCATGAAATAGCTTATTTGAGAGGTAAATGCTTATTTCAGTCAAAAAGGCGTCCATATAAGGAGGAACTCTATAAGATCCGGAATATTCAGAATGTTCTTTAATAAATTGAGTGGAAAGGAAACCACGAAAACATTAATCATTAAGTGTCTCAGTCTGAAAAGATAACCTTACATTTTACAGATTCTTCAATCTTTTCTCGAACAAGGTAGCAAACTTTAAATGTACTTTTATTTTAGTGGTCAAAAAGTGTTATAACATAGCTAGTAAATTTGTCTAATCAAATTCAATTGCGTGAGCGTGCTTCATATTCCTATTGTGCACGCTCATGACGTCAGCGAACAAATCCCTTTGGAAAAAAAAATTTTCATCGGGTTGAAAATGTTATAAAACAATTGGCAAGTTTGGAGAGCACTCAAGAAGCTAGAGTTGCTCGAGGCGTAGCCGAGAGCAACTCTTACACATCTTTCGTGCTCTCCAAACTTCCCTCGTGCTTCATATCTCGATGAACGCACAGCTGACGTATGAACCAATTGTTTTATAACACTTTCAACCAGATGGAAATTTTTTTTCTCGAGGGATTTGTTTGCTGGCGTCATGAGCGTGCACAATAGGAATACGAAGCACGCTCACACAATTTGAGTAGGCAAATTTACTAGCTATGTTAGAATATAAAATATTTCTCCGACGCGGCGTTGTTCAAGTTAGATTCAATTGACGTCAGCGTTCGCGCCATTCAAATATTTTTGGTCATTCTTCCATTATTTTTACCCCTCGTGTTAGGCATTCCTGTCCGCCCCGTCTGTTCTTCTTTTCTTCTGCTTCTGTGCCATAATTTAGGTAGGTTTGCCTTTTCCACGTGACCAAAGCAGGGCACGGTTTGTATCAAACACATCAAAATATAAATGAATAGTTCTCTGAAAATTGACATCCTTATACCACAACCAGAGAAGTAACATAAAATAATTTATTATGTCGTTCTTCCACAAACTACCAATCGAGCTTAACTCTGTAAAGGGCAATGAAAAAGGCCCTCGGTAGGCCTGGCCAGTGTGATGTTTCTTTCAAGGTAGAGTTTATATCATGTCTCCCTATCTCTGCGTCTTCCAGGTGCCTGACAACCTTCAAGTGTAATCTTGTGCTTTGTAAGTTCAATTTCATTTTCAGATCACGGCAGATACAGCCAATTCACCTCCACCTCCCTATCTTGTGTCTCGATGTCCTCTTCTTCTTTTCTGTACACGCTGTCCAAACCTTTTGATGATGATGATATTACTCATATTGTTCTCTTCGCGTTGCGCAAACTGGTCCTCGTTGGAAGTGGGGCTAAGCTTAGTTAGAGGCAAATTACATAACTTTCAAAGAGTGAGGTTGAAAGATGAAGATAACGTTCGTTTTAATCATATGACAGCATTCTGGCCCAGACGGGAAGAGAGCATGTATTACTTGTGTGTCTCGAGTGCGAATTTCTTTAGCTATTTGCAGATATTTCTAAGTATCTCCGATCAATGCTCTGGCGCATATGGTATCCCCAAATTATCATCATTGGTAACATGAAATTAAATTTTAAAAAAATGCGTGTGGTATTAATTAAGCTGTCGGAAGATTGCTAGCAGTTTTTTAATAATGCTTTCTCTTAACTTGACATGCCTTGATGCTCCACTCTAGGCTGGCAAAATAGAAGTCGCAAAGCAAACGAGGTTCACGTAACCTAGAGGCAAAGAAAGCATGTCGTTCCTAAAAATTTAAATATTATCACCGTATGTGTCAATTGATTTTGCCATCTCACTCTGACAGTAATGTATTCTTCAATGCTTCATAATTAAGAGTGTGCATTCGATTGCCTCAGTGCGGACGTGAGCGAGGGCGTAAACTCGAGCTACTATGCAAACGTGCTTTGTATGCGCATTATACTAGTTGCAAATTCGAGCTATTACGCAAACGTGCTTCATATTCCAACTGCGCATAACGATGGCGACTGTGTTTGCATGAAGCAGAGCAGCTGAAATTTTTTTAATTCGAGATTTCAGCGCCGTTTTAGTTACTGCTAGATAGATTTTCTACAAACGAGCTTTCATGCGTTGAGGAAGATTCCACTTATTTATCTTGCTAGTTCAGGTAGAAAAGCTGATATTTTACCTGCACTGTGACGCAAAACCGCCTACTAAAGAAGTGTGAACAACTGGTTAATGCTATAGTTGTTCTCTCACAGGGCAAGTTATGCTGACTAAGGAGTTTCAGAGCACTATGGTCTTTTGTTCGCGTGGGAAACGCCACCTTTTGGCGGCTTAGACGGAGCTTAGCAAACACACGACGACGCGCCAAGATGCTTTAGATGTTTTTCTTCGCTACAATCAAAGAACGACGAGGATAAATAAATAAATTGCGCCTACAGCAAAGGTGCTCGGTAGCCGTCAATCGAGAGGGAACGCAGTCGCCTCAGAGGTACTCCAGGTATGATTGTAGATTTTACTTTTATCATTAGTATCGTTTTGACGTTTTTATTTATGGGAATTTTGCTTCATATGACAGGGCTTTAGTAATGTGCTTTAACTCTGCATTCGAAAAGCCCTTTCCCGTCAGGTTTTATCTGTATTTTGCGTGTTGCATATGTTTCTTGAATTTCTTGCAAGCTAGCTAGTTAGGTATGCACAAAGAAAATTTGTTGGTTTGTATTTCTTTCTCCGTCGTTTTTGCTTTCGTTTAAAGCGTTGTAAACGATAAATGATAAAACAAAAATACAAGAAAAAGGTGTTCTGAAAGGGAAGGTGCCTGAACGTTTCGTTGTCCCCAAAGTAGTTATTTGAACTGCTTTTAATGAATATCGTGGTCTTCGTCTTTCCACAGCTAGAAAACACCATCTATTTGCAATTCGATAACTTTATTAAAATCTTAACAAGCAAAAAGTTTGATTCTTCAATTTAACAGTAATGTTGTAATTATTGTTGCGGTGAAAACACCGTTTCAAGAGTTGTATTGGCGTCGTAAATGGCGGAAAAATGTAGAAACTCGTCGCTAAAGTGGAACTGCAATCTTCAGCCGTTTGTGCTTAGTAGAGAATTCGAAGGTGTTTAATTTTGTTGTGAATCTTTCAACTTTCTGCTCGATGTAGCTGGGTAAGAAGGAGCCATGGTTAAATTGGACGTGAATTTTGCTCAACTTTCATACTACATTGCTCTAACATCTAGATCGTGTTCAAATCGTTGATGGCGCGTTCGCATGTGCCCGCTTTGGTTTCACCATTTCAGCATATATATTTCAAGCAGAGGGAAGAAAATATTTAGAAAACGAAACTGAGTCACCTAAAAACAAAATGTTCACTTCAAATCGCAGATTCATGATGCATCCTTCTAGCACTCGATGCATGTAGTCTCTTAGGTGATAAGTCACTGAGCAGGGACCCTTCGATGTTCTTCAATGTGTATGATTGCACTATCGCAGTATCTTTGATTTTTTTGTATAATTTTTTATAATAACAACAACAGGTATGTGATTGGTCTGCTTTAAGTCTCAAGAGTGTGCTGATCTAGTTAGATAAGTAGGAGTCATGGTAAAATAAATGTTAAATTTTGTCCTATACAAGTTACACTTGAAATCAGGGTTGTAAATCTATCCATTAAAAAAAATTATGTTCCTACCTCAAGATTGTGTTCAAATTTCTGATAACAGTGCTCCATGCACTTGCTTGGTTTCACCATTTCAGCTTACATGTTTCAACCAGAGGATAGAAAATATTAAGAAGAGAAAACTGAGTCTCTTAAAAACCAGAACTTTACTTTAGATTTGCAGATTCACATTGCATGTTGACAATTTGCTACTGGAAGAGCTTTGCCTTCTCTTTCATGGCATTAACTCAAGTGTAAGCTAGTCAGCTTCAGCTATTCAATGTTCTTTTATGATTGCGCCATCCAGAGTCTTCTGATTTTTTTTTGTATAAATAACCAACAGGCTTGTGATTGGTCTGGTTTAAGTCACGAGAGTGGCAGATCCAATAACAGAATGATTTGTGATCACGTGTCTTTGCAAACTGTCAGCGTATTACCTGCTGCTCCATATATAGGCAATTTAGCATTAAGAACAGCTGTGGCCTTCAAGAAAAATGCTTTGATACCATTTTAAACCATAAGTGACCATAAAACATGTATTCCATAATTTTTTGGCTGCATGCTTTCTAATTGTTGAGAATTTATTTATTATTTGGCCCACATTGTTTAAATTTCAATCAATGAAAGATTGAAAATATTTAAGTAAACATAACATTACAAAAACCTTCAAACATAGGAATGTTGCTTTGACTGAACTTAACCATGTCTCTGTGCAGTTAATGATGTTAGGCTGTGATTATATTGTGTGCTTTGCTCAGGGCATGATATGCTAATTTTTTCTCTCTTTGTTGCTGTATTCAAGTACTAACAAGAGAACAACATTTTAGGACTAAAAATAAGTGATGCGGTCGTTACTGTTTATATGTGATTTCTATGTTACTGAATTGTGTTGTTCCTTTGGTGGGCAAGGTTGCACAAGGCTGCACAAGGCTGCGTGGTAGAAATTTTGTGCATTTGTTAATGTTCAGTATATTGTGACCAAAGTGATTCAAGGGAATTGTGTGACTCAGTTTCCAGCAGTGGGCTCACAAAGATGGGTTAAACTTGAACAAACTGTTATGGAAAGAGCTAAGTATTACAAAGATTATGAAGGAGAATACTTGGAAACATAAATAGGTGTAAAGAGCACTGCATTGCCTCTCAAAAGGTCAGCAAATGTTAGTATTGCATTATGTTTTTGAGCTATATTTACTCCAAACAAAATTCAGTGTTTTCTGCCTGCATTAGATAGTCATGCATATGTCTATGAAGATATAGTTAAACTTGATAAATATATTTCTAAACAGTATGACAGAGGTGAATGATTACTGTGCAAAGAACCAAAAAGGAATCGTAGCATTGATAACAACTTTTTTTAACTTCTCGCACAAGGGTTAAAAACCAAATGGACAAACTCTGTAGGACTGAGATCACAGCATTGCTGATATTTAGAAGTTATTCAATGACATAAGGTATAAAATCGGACAAACTCTGTAATATTATGAACTCTATGAATGTCGCTTTTACTATGAGGGGAAACTTTTAATTTAAATTCCTGTATCAGTAAGGAGATATTGCCAGGAGTATGTTATATAAAAACTGCAGAATTAATTTTTTTTACATTTTCTCATGTACTCTAAAACAGTAACACAAAATTGGGTCTAACCTGTTGATAGGAAAGTTCTGCCATCTATCTTTTCACTCAAATGCTCACTTCAAAAAGGGTAACACATTAAAACTTTATTTATTCTGACTTGCTATTTGAACCACAATAATGCCACAGAACCAAGCAAGTTTAATGAGGTTTAGCTGGCAGAACAGATGTAAATTTTTTTGTGTGTTTTTGAGTGAACAGAGGCTGGCTTAAGCCAAACAGAGGGTATGTTTTCATCTTTTGTTTTGGTTTGTCAGTATCCTTTTTTTTCTTGCATTCAATTTAAGTTTGATGACGTATAAAGGACAAACTCTTTAGGAGATGATTTTCTTTCCCAACTGTTATGCTATTATACTTCATATTTCCTTACACAGTATTCATGAAATCACTCTGAGCTCCTCGGCATTCCATTACTTTCAGCCTCATTTAAAGATGGCAGGGTGCCAGTTTAAGAACTTTCTACCCATTCAAGACTTGAAGGTCATATCAGAGTTTACACCTCTCCAGCTAATTGCACTTAGGAAAAGTTTTATATTTGCATAATTTGTGTTTAAAGACTTGGGATATGAACAAGAGGCCTTCTGGCATTCATGTATGAGTTTGAGCTAAGACTCTGAATGGTTATCACTTCACAGGTTTATTTAGAACCACTATCATGACCAGCTCCCAGTTGGCTTGTTAGCTCAGTTGGTAGAGCGCTGCACCGGTATCGCAGAGGTCATGGGTTCAAATCCCGTACAGGCCTGAATTTTTTTCAGGCCTTATTTTCACTACTGCCTAAGTAGTGCATATCACTGCGAGGATCACTTTCATTAATGGTTTTAATTGTTGTATTACAAAACAGTAACAGAATAGTTCTTGTTAAAAGTTGTTTTGATAAATGATATCACTGTTCTTGATGAATTTGAAGTGAAAAAAAATAACAGGCCTCTCTTTTAATTCTTGGTTGTGCATATTTGTCTTACCTTTCATTTCATGTATAATTTTACTTTCTCTGTGTTATTTTTTTGGGTGTACATGTTTATTTGGAAGAAAGGAAATTCAAGGGGTCATTTTGTTAGAGGTTGCATTCAAGCATCTTTGTGATGAGCATGATTTTTCCTATGTGTTTTAGGCAGTAAAAGAACATTGATCAATCTTACTTGGCTGAGCAGCTGAATTTGTTGTAGCTGTAATCCTGGACCAGTCATGAATTGTAATACCCTCGGAGCAGTGGCATTACCTCCTGAGGAACCTAACCTTAACAAGCTTGATTGTGTGGTCCAGAGTTTACCACAAGTGATGCAAGAAGCCTCAAACAGAGTGAGGAAGAAGCAAATGAACCCTTCAGTGACCTTCTGTTTCTTTGATGGTGCTTGGGCTGTGAGAGATGTTGGCCCTGTAAAAAATGGTACCAACAAAGAATTATGTAATGGTATGTCCCATTATGAAAGAGATTGCACAACTCTGTTTGAGGTTATCCTTAAAACAAAAGTTCATGCTCAGCCAAGTAAGTTGGGAGAGTTTTGTTCATTTTTTGAGATATATGTCAAACCACTCAGTCAAAAATTTCATGACAGTCTTCAAAGCTCCACAGACAACAAAGCAGGGACAGTTACTTTAACAGTGGATCAGCTTCGTTTGTTACAGAAGGCAATTTGTCGAGAATTTGATCACCTCATAACAGTAGCACAAGATGCCTTCACAGCTCCTGAACAAGATGTTTCCCTGATTTATGACCTGGTAAAGTTGAGTGAAGAAAACTTTCCCCTGGAGAAATGTCAGCAACTGCATTACAGATTGAAGGCAGAAAGCTGTTTTGTAGATCAGTCCAAGGAGTTCAGTGGTAACTCAATTGAGGTTAAATCTGAAGATGAAAATGAGACTTGTACACCCAACCTTCAGTGCATTGGTGATGAGCAGTTTGATGAATCTCTGGTATCAGTTGGCTCAACATCATCCCCGACCTGGATCTGTCCAACTCCTAGCAATGCGAGAGCAATGCTAGATAGTCCCCTGAGGAGGTCACTATCAGTGTCTGAAGAAGCATCCATTGAATCGATAGAGAACACTTATCGAGAGGAATATGGTAGTGCTAGGCCTTTATCTGATAGTTCAACAAAGTTACAGGCTGACTCTGATGAGATGCCAAGTAGTAAAGGTTTACTGTCTAGGGAAGATCATTATGACACAGAAACTGTGGTTGTGGATTATGGCATTGATCATAGCTACCAAGAGTTCAAACAGAGTGAACAGTTAAATTGTACATGCCTATGTTGTCAAAAAAACAGTATTGTTGTTAGCCAATGGCAGAGATCCAATGACATAATCAATGCTGCTAACAGCCAGTTACAAGATGATATTGCTGCCTATCAGGATCATTGTAGTAAACAAGAGGATGAAATAAGTCAATTGAAAGAGAAATTGACTCAAATGGAAGAAGAGAAACAAAGACTTGAATCTGAGGTGGGAAGACAGTTGTTCCTTGAAAGTAAAGAAAGACGTCGAAAGTTGCTGAATGAACATCCCCATGAGCAAAGTATGCTTGGTACAACCAGAGGAGCATCTTATGAAGGGGAACTACTTCATGAGGCAGGTTCTATGGACAGATCAGGTAAAAAAATTGGTTGAAAGTTATAGAGGCCCCTAAACAAGTCTCTTAAGTTTTTACAAACAGTTGCTGGATGGATCAATACAATAAAATTATTTTATTTATTGCTTGGATAATGGTATCTTTTAAGTTATTGATGGTCACTATATATGCATGGTATGGCTCTTTTATGTCTGACTCTGTGCACTTCAAGAATTTGTATCTAGTTCTATCAAGATTACGAGCTGTGCAATATTGAAGGGTATGATCCATAAAATATGTTTGCTGTGTGCATTTGGTCAAAATGCATCAGTTGATGGAAGATTCCCTACAGGGGGGCAAAACTGGGGGATATGTCACCCAAGTGATTTTCCCCAATTTTCAAACCTCAAGCCCACTATGATAAGTCTGTGTTAAAATTTAGTTCAAGATGAGAGAAAGTTTTGTGGTGGTTACAGAAGAAGGGAAATATATTTTTATTCATTAAGTCATATCAGAGAACACTCAAAAGAAATGGAATGTTGGAATCTATCAGCTGTTTCAATAAGAATGAATTCTTTTTTATCTTGCAGAGCAAATTACAACTTGGTGCAATGAAAATGGTACTTTAACAGAGGGAGACAGTTTCTTTTGTCCAGAAGGAAATCAGGTGAATGAGGTGCCTGAGAGTTCCTATAATGAAGCTGATGAAATTTCTGATGAATCGGAAGAACACAGAGAGAGTAACGAAACTACTGAGATTGATGAACAGGCTCCAATTTGTAGCTGTTCCACTGGAAACACATTTTACAGTGATGGTGATGTGACTCTCTCTAATTTAAATGCAGATAATTTACCTGAATCAAGTTCTATTAGAGACATTAGTAATTCTAGGTTATCGACTGAGAGTTGTGGTTCAGTTTCTAGTTTGTCACAGTCATCAACCAATTCTGCCATTAATTTGCAGCCATCAACAGGAGATTCAAATTTATGTTCAAGTACCACACCTCTGAATTTTGATCAAGCTGTGAAGGCTTGGGAGAGTAGTGGAGAGGACAACCAAGAGGGGTATTTGTTATCATTCCTGGAAAATAGACAATTTGAAAATGAAGAGATGAAAGGAGGGTGTGCTGCAAAGGGTGAAAGAGAAAGGGAAGACCTAGATAGCTATAATAGTTTTTGTGATGGTGATCTTGTAGATGGTTCTGTCAGCATTCCCAATAGAACTCAAAGTAGTTTAAAGCTAGTAGAGGTAGATGTAGCTAGTGTAAATCAAGGTCCTTTTGCACATAAAGATACAACTCAGAAGCAAAATCTCTCAGTTGTAAGGGTCACTGATCAAATAGACACAGGCATAGATCAGTTTGAATGTCACACAAGCAATCAGTCAAGTAAATGGGAGCATCTAGGTGCTAGACCAAGAGACAGACCTTCTAAAGGAAACAGATCTTCAGAATGTAGTTCGCTTTGCTTCTCATCGCTTGACCCGGTTCCTCAACAAGTTGCAGGAGTGGCTAATGCATTCCTAGCAAGACACTCTGAAGACAAACATCTTCATAAGAGTCTGTATTACACTTACGCAGAGGAGATGTTGGCTAAAGATTTTTCTTCACAAGGCGCATGCAATTCTCATGTAGAGGGTGACTTTCAAGTTACTTCAAGGCCAGATCCACCATATTACCCACCTTATTCTTCAGTATTTCCTTTGACTGGGGGGGCATCTATTAGAGGAAATGGTGAAGATGGCAACCCATATCACAACACACTTAATGGTAATTCTGTACTTCTACCTGGACCCTTGTATAGCTATATTGGAGGTAATACCAATACAAACAGTAACTTCAACTCATTTGATCCTAATTTTTTAGCATCTGACATAAAAGAGCCTCGACTTCTCCAACATGACCAATTTTCATCTTTGTGTAGTAGTGATATTCTACAGTCAGGGTTCACTGGTTCAAGATTGACCCCTGACTTTCTGGTAACTACAGGACCTCAAATGACACATTCTGTAATTGGTATACAGAGTAACATTGGCTTCACTAGAACATCAGCTTTACCTCTGGAGCCTTTGCAAATGCAAACACCATCAACCTCTAATTTAGGATTATTGGCTACTTCAACAAGTAATACTCAAAGTTATAGTCACCAACCAAATGCTTCAACAGATTTTCAAACTTTATCTTCAGTGGCAATGGCTAATCAATCAGACAGCAGACTTTTATCAGAGTTGGAATTTGGTGGGAATACCCATTTGTCACCAGTCTCTTCATCTTCAATTAGGGATGTTGTGGATATATCTGGACGTAGGAACTCAAGCAGCATATTGAACACAATAGGTGATCATTTGGCCTCTGGAACCTATAGAGAAGGGAACAGTGCTGGTAATTCTTCAAGCTCTTGCATAACATCTGGTGCTAATACGGGAGGAGATCATGATGAAAATTCTGCCCAGTCTGGAGGTTCAATACCAAATGAAAACTATGGCACAGAATCAGTGGAGTCCACTGACAACTCCTTGCTTGAGTTGGAACAGCGTGTGGAGGAAGCATGTGCAATGGTGGAAAGAGTGCTTAGAGAAAGAGAAGAAAGAGAAGAGTTTGGCCGAGAAATTGAAAGAAAAGAGCGTGAAATTCGAGCAGAAAGAGCACGAAAGAAGAGAGAAAGAGAAGCAAGGGAGCTAGAGGAAGCCAGAGGATGGCCTCAACAGCAGGAACCAGTTACTGGACAGTCTTTGTGGCTTTGTGAGCATTACCAACGTCATTGTAGAGTTCGTTTCCCTTGCTGTAACAACTTCTATTCCTGCCACCGTTGCCATAACAACTCCAAAGAATGTGACAATGAGGAAGCTAAAGCAAGCCATGCAACGCACCTTAAATGCAGCTATTGTCATCATGAACAAGAGGTAAATGAAGAATTCAACATTTTAAATCGTGATTATTACTCTTCAAATTTGTTTTTGTTAATAACACTCCTGTTGAATAAGCAACCTTATTCTATTAACTGCTCCTATTCCATTAAGTGCCCCTATAGCTATTCCATTTCAGTAATAGCACTGTTAGAATACATGTACATTGAGATCAGTGGTGGTCTATCTTCCTTAAATTGCTCACGTAAAGCCTCAGGACAAAAGTGTAGTCTTAGGTCAGTGTTTCAACTATTGCATTGCCAAGAGTGCACAGTTCCTTCAAACCAAAAAATCCTGTCTTAACGTTTAGCAGCTATTGCTTGGTTAGTTGTTATAGGAGGGAAGAATCCAGGGACAACCATTCCATTTTTCAGTCTTTTTTTATCCACACTCAAACAAATACAAAAGTTTTGTTTTATATTCTGCTGTTTCTCAATAAAGAAATAAGCACCCTGTCCCTATTTATTGCCCTGTTTCCAATAAGCACCCTCCCTTGAGGTACTGAAAGTAAATAGGTGTCCTGGGCATTAAATCAAATGGTAGCTTCATTTTTCTTTAACTGTTGTGAAAATTTTTCTTCAGACCACATATGCTCTCTTTAGTCCATAACTATCAAGTTATAAAGACATATTAGTGCTTGCTACATGCTGATGTCTGCCAACAAGAGGTTGCCAAATTTGCAACTTTTGGTGACAAATTTTGTGGTCAAAATTTTTTCACATGCCATGATGTTTTACTTTCTATGGCAACCAAAATGGCTGTATCTTGGAGTGTTTGCTCCTAGTAATTTCCTAATGAGGTAATTTGTGTCACAAACTTATCATTCCAACTGATGTGGTAAGTAATACTGACTGTACAATTTGGCTTTTAAGTTGAGACCTAATGATTTTCCCAATCACTAAAAACAAAAATGATTTCTCTTTGCAGATTGCTGAAGATAGTGCCAAATGTAGTAGCTGTGGAGCAAAGATGTCAGCTTATTTTTGTGGAATCTGCAAGCACTTCACAAGTATAGACAAAAACCCTTATCACTGTGATAAATGTGGGATATGTAGGTAAGTTCTCTTCATGTCATAATTTTGAAGAAACCTTTTTCCATCATGATGGCCACAGCTAATCATCCCAAACCTATATCACTGTGAAAGTTCATTGTGGAATGGATATGTTTGCTGAGATTAACTACTGCCTCCATTTCCCTATGTTCAGATAGCCCCAGATGGAATGTTCCCCCATTGACTGTGAAATCCCTGCAACTTACATGTTGGGGTAATCTTTGAAATATGTGATACCAATTGGTTAGGCCTGAAAGACAATAATCATGAAAACTGCTCTTAAACACCAAGGTCTAAATGAAATGTAGTCATGATGTTCCACATGAGCCTGCACTTTTGACAATGGCTGCAGACTTAGTATGCTTGCTAAGCTGTTAGCACTTAACCTTGTTAGCATAATTGTTTCTTCAATTTAGATGTATTGGGTGAAGATTATACTTAATCTTCTCTTACTTTTTGTGTATCTAGCTTTCTAGAACTTATGAAGTCAGTCACTGTAGGAAATATTTATTGATTTGTTTTTTGTTTTTTTAGAATACACAAAGACAAGTCATTCCATTGTGATGTATGTAATGTGTGTCTTGACAAACGGCTGCAAGGGAAACACAAATGCAGACCAGACTCTGGTCATGATGAATGTTGCATCTGTCTTGAGGTGAGCTGTTAATCTACAAGTACATGTACCTGTTTCTGTGTGAGTTTTGTTAGTGTTCTGTTAGTTGTAAATCTCATTTTGCATACCTATTGAACTGTTCAAAACTTAACAAATACAAGTTGTACAAAGCAACTGCCTTGCCTTTCATGTCATTGTTATTACATTATGAACTTTTTTTAGTTGAAATGATTACTCTCTCATTTTTGTTGGTTGTTATTTTTTTGTGTGTAGGATGCATTTAGTGGGTGTCAAATTTTACCCTGCTCACACAAAGTCCATAGGGAATGTGCAATAGCAATGATACAGAATGGGATGTAAGTAGTTATTTTATTTTGGAGTCCCTCTTGTGAAGATGCTTTGTTGTGATTTATGTCTTCTAAGATTAGGAAAAGTAATGTCAATTGAAAGTGACTAGGGATTAGAATTAAAGCTGTGTGTGATGTTTTACTTCATGTTCCTCATAGCATTATATTGCATTGTTCTGTAATAACTTTTTGAACTTGAGTAATCATTGAGTTCTTTTTGTTTATGTTTAAGTCGCACCTGTCCAGTCTGTCGACACCCTTTATACAGCCCAGCTCCTCAATGAGAACCTCTGTTGAAGCACTGTCTAAGAATGGAGGCAAAGCAAGATGTTTACAAAATGCTTCTAGTTGACTTCTGCAATGATGTTGATTTTGAAAATTATTATTTGAAGCAAATCACAAGCAAAGTGGCAAACTCGAGTTTTCTCAAGAAAGTTATCAGGAAATCACAGCCCAGTGAAGCCTGTCCAATGAAAGAGTGAAGTAAGCTTGCCTAGTATTAGAGGTAATATACTGTCTAGGCCTTGACCCCAGCACGATACTTATTATAACTTAAAGTACTATGTAGTCAATCTCTTTCAAGTTGCTCAAATTTAAAATTTTGATTTTGTCTGTGGGAGTGCATGTATTTGTTAGCTTGAAAAGTAGTGTCGATTGTTTCTTGGCACACAAGTTAATTCTGTGGCTATGAGACTTGAATTAATCAGAAGAGTAATTATTATTCTTATTTTGTGTTTTAGTCCTACATGCCCAGTGTGTGCACTAAAGAGTCTCAAGTCTCCTGAGTGAAAATTTGGTTGATGCATGGGTTACAATTTGGGTTAATCAGTTATACCTGGACCTATTGAATTAAATCAAGATATGGTGACGTTACCCAGCTGGATCTGGAATAAGTCAAAGTTGAAATTTTACTGAAATTGTTCAGTTAGAATATGATTACACACAAGCTTCCATCTTGATTTGATAAGGAATACTGTGAGGGATTTATGACTTGATAATTCATCACATTGATTCAAGGAATGTGTTTAGAAAGGTTTCAAGTTTACAAAGTTTTGGGTTGCAATCAGACAGCACTTAAATTTCAGGTTAGTTACATGTGTAAACCATATCTGGTCTGTCAGAGTTTAATGTTTGTGCTTGGCTAATTTGCATTTTTAGGAGAGAATACTATTTTTTTAAAAACTGCAAAAAAAAAATCAGAACAGGAAAAAACCAGAAAAAAAAATTGGAACAAAAGAGATCATTCTTATTGATGTTAATTAATCCGTTATTTTTCTTTGTACCAATTATATTTTTCTAAGAAGATAGCTATTTAAAAATCATGTACAATATTTTTTCTTTTGAACAGTTTGGTTCATTAAAGTGGAGAAGAAATTGAATTAAGTTGTTGTTTTGGCAGTTTATGGTTATCTGTTAATCGTTGGCTCATAATGTAAATATTTCTTCATCACTATTTGAAATAACTTGAACCAATTTATCATAAATTGATTCAAATTCCTTCACTTGATATCAATTTTTCGTGACGAAATGGTCCTCCAACAGTGTTCATCGCATCATTATTTTTCCCAAGATACTACAGAAAATCATTTCTGTCCAATGCGGCTTCTTGCGGGAATTTTGTAGGCAGGATCCTTATGCCTAGTGTTCAGGTGTAGTTGTTGTTCTGCGCTTCTTATTCTCCACCCCCCCCCCCCCCCCCGTTACGGCTTGTTTTTGTTGTTTTTGTTTTACCCATCCGCCATATTGTTCAGTGACGATGTCTGGAGAAAAGGAAGCCACTTTCAGAGCAATCGACGATGAATTACAAAAGGAAGATAGTGAAGGTGAGCCTGTTAACACCTTTTTATTTGTGATTACACAAATTAAAGCTATCAGGAAATAATTTTTTAATTGATAACTTATTCAACTACTTGACAGCAACCCTGTCTGGGACTGAAGATGTTGAACGCGAAGGCGATTTGTTGTCTTTCGTCGGTCAGGTGAGAGTCAAGGTTGTATCTCAATATTACACACCAAATGTTCATATCACAATAATTTGCCCGTATTTCATTTACCTGTACCGGAGTTGCACTTATGAAATTAAGGAAAGCAATTTGAGGCCAAGAAATCTTTCTCTTTTACCACTGCAATCGGGGGAAATTTTAAGTCGGTCTTTTCTCTGTCTGATTTCTGATGGCATTTGACCGCCGTTTGAATACTTCTTTGGTTCCTTACTTTTATTGGTTTTACTTCATATTGAACCTCGAAACATTTTAGATGCGACTGGGAAGAAAAGAAGAAAATTCAAAATACGTGCGATGGATTGTCATCTGTAATTCAAAGTATCGATGGTGGATCGATGGCAATCGTGAAGTAGTTGAGAAAACGATCGCATTCGTATGGTTTATGGATACTTCAGGAGGCTTTTTAAGGCGAAAAAGTCCAATAATAACAATGATATTAACATAAAAATCGACCACAATGAATGTAACCGAAGAAGTTACAATTCATAGACCCAACGTTTCGAAACTCCTGTCTAGTGCCTTCATCGGGGGTGATCAAAACGCTGCAACAAGAGGTCCTTTATATGATCACTAATTAGCGGCCTTTTTTCTGACGAGGTGTAAATAGGCGTCAGGAAGCAGACCGCCATCATCACGATTTAAAGCCCGGTCCTCGCTAGCGACGCAAGCTTTGGCATAATTATAAACACAAGAAGCTCATGCTCTAGTAAGAACAACGCGCATAAGCATACAGGCATGCGTAGAGTGTATTTTTGTGTCCATTCCCTCTCGCCAGTACACCTATTCAAAATGGCGGACGAAGAGGACTTCTTGTTGCTTCTTGCACTTGTTGCTACTTTACGCCGGCGCAGACGACAGAAACGACGTAATGTAAAGCCTAAAAGGTTTTGGGTCCGAGAAATCTTTCGTAATCGCAAAAGATGTGGGGAATTTCACAATCTTGTACGGGAACTTCGACTTGGTGATCGTGAGCTGTACTTTAGGTGAGCTACATTTTACTTGTTTAATTAAATTCCTGTAAGACCAAATAATCAATTTGTATCCTGTCTATCTCCCTCTAATATATCCACTACAAATCTTTAAAAACCAAGTACGTATGTAATAGTCTAATGCAAAGGAAAACAAATTAGTAAGCCGTGAATTAAATAAGGAAAATAGTCGATGTGGTGGTTCTGAATTCTTGAAATTACTGCGAAGCAAACTTCACAAAATGAAAGGTAGCCAGGAAAAAAACCAAGCAATTAAAGGAAATAACGGCTATTAAGTTTGAGGCTGGGTAGAAGACTAAGACTACTGTTAAACTATATTGTGCACAATACAGCATCAACAAACTTGTGAAAATCATTGTTTTCTTTTAGTTTGCTTTAACTATACAATTTTTGTAAAGCGGAAAAGTAATGGATGGTTTGAGCTATATAAGCATTTTATTATTATTATTGTTATTATTATTTTCCAGATACATGCACATGTCACCTGAAAGTTTTGATCACCTTCTTTCTCAGGTCAGCCCACTCATCTCAAAGCATACTACCAAATTAAGGGAGTCAGTTTCAGCCACAGAAAGACTGGCCCTGACTTTAAGGTTCCTAGCATCTGGGAATAGTCAACAGTCAATGTCATTCTTTTATCGTGTTGGTAGACAAACAGTCCGTGCTGTTTGGCAGGTGCTTAATGAAAAGTATTTGAGAGCACCAAGTTTGCCTGATGACTGGGAGGACATAGCAGAAGGTAATCACAATTACGAAGGTTTTTTCAGCATTGTTTTACTGGCCATTTGTGACGCTCACTACATTTTCAACTTCATTAATATTGGAGACTATGGAAGCAACAATGATAGAGGAGTACTGGAAAACTCAGATGTGGGAAAAGCCTTTGCTAATAATAGTCTAGGTGTTCCAGATCCAGCTCCAGTAGAAGATTGTGATATACCAATTCCATACTTCATTGTTGGGGATGATATCTTTGTGTTGAAAACATGGCTACAATGTTCATTTCCAGGCTGATCAAAGCTGTCAGAAGCTCAACAAATTTTCAATTATCATTTGTCAAGAGCTAGACGTGTCATTGAGAATACTTTTGGCATTTTGAGGGCAAGATGGCGTGTTTTTGGTCGTCCAATTCAGGCCTCAGTGCAAACAGCAGGAGAAATTACCAAAGCAGCTGTGTGCCTACATAATTACCTGAGACAAACTAACAGTGCATCCCACTGCCCATCAGGATTTGTTGACAGTGAAGATGGAAGTGGTGATATAAGACCAGGGGAGTGGCACCAGGTTGTCTGCAATGACAGCAGAGGGGCACTGTTTGACATTGCTCCACTGAGGGGCAGAAGATATTCCAACTCAGCCATTGAAGTCCAGGAGACATTGATGGAATATTTTGTTTCTGATTCTGGATCCCTCCCTTGGCAATGGAATCATGTAAGAAGTAGAGGCCAAATCGTTAGTGAGAAGGACAAATTTTCTAAAGCATAGAATTTGCAATTGTTGAGATCACTGGTACATTGTCTGCTAGAAACTTGTGCATTACCATTGTGTTTTTTCTCTTTCTGTAAAATACATGTACATGGCCCAGACTCCCTGGTGAAAAGCCTTACATGACCTTTAAGATCTTTCAAGATCCTCCAGGATAATGAAAGCAAAGTGGTACCTGATATTATTTACCAAGTGGAGAGTCGTTCCTGTGGCATGCATAAGAAAAAGAGGACTGATTTACACTATTTATTATGTCAGTTTGTGGTAATATGTAGGAGTCTAGTAGAACAAGAAAATCTGTTAAAACTCAAACCATAAACGTGTTTCCACACCTTTTTTAAGTTACCTTTGAAGAGATTGTGACAAGCAGAAAAGAATAAAAATGTAATATTCCTTACAGTTTATAGTAATAAACGTTCTTCAACAAATTATATAGCATAACTGATCTTGCTTACTTTACAGAACAAACAAATGTGCTTATGAGCTCCATAAATCATTTGAATACAATTCTGTAGATACAATATCAGGCAGATAAATAAGAGCTAAATAGAAATGTTTAATGAACATTTACTGTTCCATATGATGTAATTGTCTTGTTTTCTCAACTGTGTGGCAATTACAAAGCAACACGTTTAAAAAGAAGAACCCAGTCTAACAACAACTTTTAAATATGATATTGATTATTGTGAACATGTTTTATCAATTTTCTGACTGTCGAAGTTGTTGAAAAAAACATCCTTGGGTAAATACATGATTATCTCCACTTTGCATTTCTGTTAATGCAAAAGATGGAGCTGGAGGTGGTGTTGTTTCCCTAACATTTGTTTGAATGTAAACTTGTGGCATGTCATGACTCCTTTGCTTTTGAGTTGGAAATCCACCTGCTAAATAACCTGGGCTAGGGTTAGAATTCTTTCTTAACAAACGAGAATAGACCACATTGCTTATTTCCATTTTGGCCATGACCCTCTCATGGTATGGCAACTGACGAAGTTGAGATGCAATCAAATCACCAAAAATGCTTTCTTCATCTCTTTGGGGTTGTGTTGGCTTTTCCTTGAGCCTGTCTCCAATTGTCTGAAGGAATTCCAACTCAGCACTGTCGACATCATCCTTTGCCCTATTACGCTTACCTGGGACTTGAACATCACTTTGTTGTCAGGTTCTGCTGAATTTCTGTCATAGATAGTCATATCTTTATCAGTGCTATCAGCTGTGAGGTCACTGTCATCATTGATCACTACCAAATTACTTGTACTACTTCGTGGTTGTATGTATGGCTCAAGCCATTTCAAATAGAGAAACAATTCTGATGTTTCTCTCTTAGCATCTGTCTCAGAATCTGTTCCTGTTCCACTGACCGTAGCATTCCTGACCCCCTTCTTATCTCGACTGTATCCATTTCTTAAATTTCTGAATGCTGTTTCTGCCTCTTTTCCTACAAAAATACAAATAGACGCAACGAAATGAATGACGAGTTTGTATCTGTCCGCCATACTAATCAAGGGGTTGTTATGGAAAGATTATAAAAAAAACACCCAGGAAAACCACAGTAAAAAATCAGTGTAAATATGGCAAATAGAATTCTTATATATCTTAAGTTTAGTTAAGCTTAATGAATGTACAATTATCCTCATATTCATAACTACAAGGGTCATTTATCAGCCATGAAATCGCTTATCCGACGTTCACATAAGCATTTCATATCTATTTAAAGTCAGTCATCTTCATTTTAGACTATTATTATTGGCATAAACAAAGGAGAACTTCCTTCAGACTCTTCCAATTAAATTGATTACAATCGTTCATTGCCGAGAAACCATACTCCAGAGCGTTTCCCTCTTACGCCTGAGTCCTTGGTTGTGATTAAAACGCCAAAACAACTAATTCGACAATCATTAAAAACATTAAGTCCAGCTTGTTCAAACGCGCTACCAGTACGAAATCCAAACTGATTAGAGAAAGAAAATAATCCATAAATGACTAACCTGACGGAAAACTGACCTCCTTCGCCACATCCTCCCATACTCTTTCCTTCTTGTGTCTGTCTTTGAAATCTTTGGATGATTTGTGATAGAGGATCGGGAATTTTCTCACCGATTATGCCAGCTTTTCATCAACTATTGCATTGCCCGCCATTTTGTTTCCCGAGGGAGCAGTCTGGGACCCAGTGTTTAGTTATTGACTAGTAGTCTTGTGCTTATTCTTATGCTTATACTTATGCTAACCGTGTCCTCACTGGAAATAACAACGACATAAGCATAAGCCTAAGCATAAGAAGAACGCAAGGTTTTGATATTCTTATGTTTATGCTTATGTCGCGGTTGTCCTCACTAGCGCATAAGCTTCTTATGCTTATGCTTATGCTTATGCTTATGCTTATGCTTGCGCTTGTGCCCTCTCATCAAGAGCGTTACTATTTGTAACTGGTTTTTGGCAGTTACGGAGAAAAGTTTTTGTATAGCCATTTGCCTTTAGGACATTGGAAACATATTTTCTTTCCTCAGCCTTCGAATCCAGTGAACTCAATTTGTTTCTCCTTTGTTTCTAATAGATGGAAAATGAGTATTACGTTAGGCATGGATTAGATAGATTTTTGTAATTTTTTACATGCTTATTTTCATTTGTGACACCAAACGAAACGAAATGGAAATCTGTAATTTGCGAATTGAACTAAAAATCTGTAATTTGCGAAAGGAAAATCTTAAATTTGCGAATCGGTCAGGTCACAGTTCAATTCACCCCAAGCATGTAAGCGTACTTATGGCGAAACAGTGCTCAGTATTTGCATACGCAACCTAGCAAATAATACCAATTAGTATTAACACTTGAACCCCCAACCTTAACCTTTTTTCTGATCTCTGTCCAATATCGAAGAATTTTTACTGTATAAAGGGAAAATGGCATGAGATTACGATGATGTTTTCCCTCTGAGGAGGAATGTGTGAGGCTTCCGGTTCTCTCTCGGTCACAGGATGTGACATGTCACGCATTCAAATATTGATTCTAAAACTCTTCGTAGTCAACCCCCTTGGGCCGATCGTGCAAAATTGCACGATGACTTTGACCTTTTCGGAAATGCTCGTAGTACATCCCACCGCTCTGAAATTTCGACTGTAGCATGTAGACATTCTAAGCCAATCACATGGCGAGTTTTAGCTCCAAACGTGACCTCGGGAGCCCGTTCCAAAAATTATTTGCGTACGATTTCAATCTGCGACGATGGCGCCTGATGCGAAATGCTAGAGATACAGCATAGCTAAGGCTTTAGAGATGATTTTGACGATGGAAGTGAGCATAGTGGTATGTCTAGTGGTGAGGAATCCGAATTAGACAGAAAACTGGAAAATCCTAGCGAAGAATCGAGGTAAGTAATCTGTAAACATTCTTGCGGTATTTAATTGCGTGACGCATGTGGTGTTAAAACATTTACTTTTACTTTTCGCGCACGAATCCTTGTTTTTTGCCTTGAGACAAACCTGTAAATGTATATTTGTGAATGTAAAGCAACATATATTGTGATCAAACATGATTTTAAAGCGACAGAGTAAATAATATTTAATGGAATGTTAGAACGCAACGGCCTAAGTTATCAGCCGATGACAGATCGAATGACGCAGTGTGCATCCATACTAAATTAAATAAAATCTTTTATTTTTAAAACGATAGTTGTATATATATCGACCTGTACTTTATCTTTTATGTTTTGTATGTTTTTTAGATGTGGTTCTACTTGTTACATGCCGAAAATTCACAAATCAAACAAATTATGCTCAAGAATGAGTGGAATGATATAGAATGACAGTTTCCGGTTTCCCTTCTGAATTGTTTTACTCTAGAAAAATACTGGTGGTGCATTGCAAGTGAAAGACTTTTGATATATGTTGCGTTTTATGTATTTTGAGGTTTATTATCTCATTTGTCCTTGTTTCAAGGCAAAATTTCAGAAGTCAAACAAAGAAATATAGTTCCAATGGTTGCACTGTAGACTTCAACATTTACATTGGGAAAGATGCTGCAAGAGGGATTAGTAAATTTGGGCTTGGACATGATGTTAAGGTAAGACTTATTTGTCTGTACTTCAATCAGTGTTCACTAAATATGTGTAAATACCACATATCAGATTTGTTATTTTCCAACCAGTTTTTATGGAGATGTTGCCCATATAACAAGGAACGTTTTCAGTTAATTTTTGCCTCATTACTTTATATCATTTGGGTATCACTTAATTCACAGTTCAAATTTCGATGATATTTTATGCTAATTAGTGTTAGTTTGAAAGCATTCAATGAGGTTGTTTCCTTTTTCTTGGAGAGGAAACATGCATGTCAGGAAAGCTTATTTACTGCTTTTTCAATTGAGGTATAGCTTACTTCCCTTGTGTAAATACTTGGTGAGGAATAAATTTTTCAATAATCTGGGTCAATTTTTATGGTTTTGGGGTACAGTTTGGAAAAAAATTCTAATTAATTCTGTATTTGTTCTTTTTCAGCCAGATTCTCTGGACGTCTTGCTCATAAGATAAGGAATATTTTATCTTTGAAATGTTTCCTTGTAACTCCACTCCCTGAGGCCCAGGCTGTTTCAAAGTCAAAAGTTGTCTGATAATTTATGCAAATTGTAAGCCATTTTCTTAGCATGATTTAAAATACATGGAGTTTTGAAGGCAAAATATTTTTTTCTGCAAAGCTTATTTTGTCCTCTTTCAAATGAGATATAGCACTACTCACTAGTGTAAATACTTTGACAAACAAAAAATAAAAGAAAAAAAGGTTGTTGTCATTTGCCACTTATTTATGTCTACTATTTAAAGCTTACAAGGGAAGATTTCACAAAGTACGCCTCTGGGATTTTCATTTTGCACTTTTGATGGTGGTTGTTTGCTAGATTGTGTATCCAATCTGCTCTTGTGGTGAATTGACCGATTCATCCCTCTGGCCAGGTGTCATGAAGTTTTGAGCATTTCTCGTTCCTCAAATACCAGCAAAATTATGATATTTTAGTTCATTTTGTTTCATTTTGCAAATTACAGTATACCATTTAACCCTGTACAATTCTTTTTTGGATGTCTTGTTTTTCCTCTACTTCATCTGACTTCCCCTTGACTTGTTTTCTTGATGTCAGTGTACAATTCTTGTCTGATGTTTGCTTTTTGATACAGTTTTCATCACATAGACAAAGATTTATTATACAGTAGTTTCCAGTCAAATTAATTTTCATGCATTTAGAAATTTTACTTCTTTTTCATTTATCATTCAAGTGATCTTGTTTAAGTTGGTAAATCTTAGTTTATATTACATGAATAATAATAACACAGCTTTAGAGAGATCCACTTTCACAAATGTAATTTTTATGAAGAATCTAAATCCTTTTTGTTAAAAAAAAAACCAGCATGCAGATCTGGAGGATGCTAATGCTTCATTTGAAGAATCAAGCACTTCTAGTAATGAGACTGACTTAGAGCATGGAGAACAGCTTGGAATGTCTCTGAGAAGTCTTCATGGTAATCTCATGAACTCTCAGCAAGGTCATTTTGAGCAGAGTGAACCACTGACAAAGAATAATTGGCAAGATGCTGTCCAGGCAATTCAAGCACTAATCACCAGGTCAAAAAAACAACGTAAGGGCAAGATGCAAAGTACAGGTAAGCTTAGCTTGTCCTTAAAACATTTTATCTACATGTATTTAGATTATTCTTTTTTATTTTTCTTAACCCTTTGAATGTCATAACAATTGTTACCTTTGCAACTGGTAGTCATCTTGGAATTTTTGGACAAAACAGCTTCATCGTCTGCATAGTTGAATAACTCTTGAAATTACTGATGAAATTGTTAAAATGAGCTCAGAAATGTGGAATGTAGTAGTATGTATCAGGTTAATGATAAACTGAAATTGACTGGGTCTGTAACACTGCTCCCAGTGTATTTCCATCTGGAAGAACTCTCTTTGCACCTTTGACAGCATTACCTCTTCTTCCTCTTGCTCTCCTCTAGTGGGTGCTACATTCATGTAATGAACAGGGAGTCATGAAATTTGTTTGCAGCCTATAATATGGTCAGCATAATTTACTGGTCTCCCCATCCCTCTCAAGTGAACCAGAGAAATCTTCCAACCAAAGTAAAAATATTTTGTGGAGAAGGTGATGTGGTATCAGAAGTCACATAGGACTAATTTATGCACCTCCTTCATCTATTATTTTTGTTTTGCATGCATGTCTCCAAACATTTCAGATGTTCATCATCATGCATTGTTTAAGTGAAATATGAATTTTAATGAGATAGTTAATGGATAACATTTCTTTCCGACCAACACACATAGGTATAATGAACATAGTAGAAGAAGTTTTGTGAAAAGATCACAGTGATCAGTTGGTGTTACTGTATTTCACGTTTATTTTTGCATGGTTTATAGGTATGAATGGTGCCAATTTGAGCTGTGCAAATGGATGGGACCATACTGGTGCTAAACCCAAATCAACTGTCCCAGGAGCCCTCTCAAGTTCATTGCTTGATAACAAGGTTTTGGCTGGGCAATCCCATGTCAAAGACATACATGAACAGCTAGGTAGTGGAGGAGGGTCATCTATTGGGTTTTCCTTACATGGAGCTCCTAATGGGGACCACTTGAGGGACCTGACAGGCACATTGAGATGTGTTCCACTGCCACCAGAACATGGAGGCCGGCAAACCACAGATCATTGGCTACAACAGCCTCAAGAGACTCCTAAACTGAGCTTGGAGCCAGGTAAGCATCACTTCTTCTAGAAACATTTTATCCACAGATATTAGCATTTATTTATTAATTAGTAATTATTAAAAAATAGGCCAACATGTTTCATTTTCATATTTTCTGGACAAAAGAAAATAATCCATGTTAGATTTTTCCTTTTTCTAATAATTATCGAAAATGATGTTGACATGTTAACCCTTTATCCCCTGAGAGTGACTGGCATCTAATTTCTCCTTACCATATCACCCCTGAATCAAATATTAAGGTTATGAGGATAAAGGAAGTGATCACCAATTGAAGAAGCTCTTGATTGTTAGATAAATTCTCCTTGTCAGCAGCTCAGGAGATGTTTAGTGAACAGTATGGAGAATGTACATAGTGATGTTAGGGTGAAAGGTTTAAAAACTAAAAGAGAAACAAACTTGCCAATTCACATTCAACATATTTGCATTTATTTATTATTTATTCAATATTGATTTTTCAATATTAATTAATTATTCAATATTAACCACCATCAGAACATGGAGGACAGCAGACCACAGCTCATGGGCTACAACAGCCCCAGGAGACTTCTAAACTGAGCTTGGAGTCAGGTAAGCATTGCTTCTTCCAGAAACATTTTACACACACATATTTGCATTTATTTATTAATTATTCAATATTAAATAATGGGCCAACATGTGCAATTTTCATATTTTCTAGGCAAAAGAAAATGATCCATGTTGGAGTTTCCCTTTTTTTAAATAACTATAATAATTGAAAATTGCATTGAACTAAATACGGTAAACACTGACAGAGAAGCAGAGCCTTTTTTGCAAGTTTGGTGGCTACTTAAAGTCTTTTGTTCATAATCATAAGTATAAATTCCTTTCTATGGAGAGACATTAAACCTTTTTTGTTAAGAGACTTAATTTTCAACCACTTTAAGGCTGCCTTAGCTCCCTTGAACAGCTAAACAGCTGTTATTAAACAGCTATTATTTGACAAGGAATCTTGGCGTGTACTGCATTGAAAATTTAAAATGCATCAAAAGCTAGTTGTACCAGACGAGTACCCTTTCTCTTGATCAAATGATGGGTAACATTTCTCTCTGGCCAACAACATAGATACAATGAATAATAGTAAAGGGATGTTAAAGTGATCAATTGGTATTACTGTATTCTACTTTTATTTTTGCAGGGTTCATAGGTGTGAATGGTACCAGTTCAAGCTGTGCAAATGGATGGGAGCATACTGGTGCTAAACCGAAATCAACTGTTCCAGGAGCCCCCTCAAGTTCAGTGCTTGATAAAAAGGTCTCGATTGGGCAATCTCATGTCAAAAGCATACATGAACAGCTAAGCAGTGGAGGAGGGTCATCTATTGGGTTTTCCTTACATGGAGCTTCTAATGGGGACCACTTGAGGGACCGGACAGGCACATTGAGATGTGTTCTGCCACCACCAGAACATGGAGGAAGGCAGACCACAGATCATTGGCTACAACAGCCTCAAGAGACTCCTAAACTGAGCTTGGAGCCAGGTAAGCATCACTTCTTCTAGAAACATTTTATCCACAGATATTAGCATTTATTTATTAATTATTCAATATTAAATAATAGGCCAACATGTTCAATTTTCATATTTTCTGGGCAAAAGAAAATGATCCATGTTGGATTTTCCCTTTTCTATATAACTATTGAAAATTGTTGTTAGTATGTTAAAAACTAAAAAAAAACAAGCTCAGCAAATTTAAATTTCATTAAATCAAATACGGTAAACACTGACAGAGAAGCCGAGCCTCTTTTTGCAAGTTTGTGGCTACTTAAAGTCCTTTGTTCATAATCATAAGAATAAATTCCTTTCTATGGAGAGACAACCACTTTAACCTTAAACCTTAAGCTCCTAAACATTATTTCACAAGGAATCTTGGCATGTACTGCATTGAAAATTTAAAATACATCAAAAGCTAGTTGTACCAGACGAGTACCCTCTCTCCTGTTCAAATGCCTGGCTTCTAAGTTATTAATGAACCAAAGAATGATAGCAAGATTTCCTAATGTTTTATGTAAAACTATATTGAAAGTCTAACAGGTATGAAAAAATATATTGGTTGAACAATACCAGAGTTAGATCAAACATAAGTTGGTAGATGTGATGTTCATACTATAATACAACTAAAATTGCAGGAAAGTATTCAAAGTATTCTTTGTTTTTGATGTTAGTGACACAATGCTCATGCACATTCAATGAAGCAATCAAAACAGCTCTCCTGAGACTCCACTTGTGATTTCTTGTCATAAACTTTTTTCTAAAATCTGAGTTGCCAAACTGGAGGAGTTACTTAGCTGTGAGTGCAGTTTATATGGCAATGTTTAGGGTAGTTTTAATAATATTACGATAAATGTTAGATGTTAATCTTAGAGCAAAGTAGGTACTTGTAAAAATCCATGCATTTTTCTGAGATCAGCAATCTGGAATCAAATAAATGCCTTTCTTTCCATCTTCAGAGGGGACATTGAAGTCTAAAACGTTTAGCATTTGATATCTTTTCATCTTCAATTTTCATTTTTACATCTGTGAAACTCAGGATACCGCAAGTACTAGTAGTTCAAATGATTCTTTCTGGGTCCAGATAAATTAGCCAATAGGGAATAAAAGAACCCAAATGTGGGAAGCTCTCATGGTAATAATTGAAGAGATGCGTGGAAAAGAAGCCCTTATTGACATTTGATAGACTGCTAGTTCCTCCTTTAAAATTGTCTTGTCTTTCCTTGTGATACTCAGGTATAATTTGATATTCCATCATAAGCCACCCAAAACAGTGTTCTTTGCACCTCTTTCAAATAGTTTTTGGTCTCAAAATATTACAGGTGTTCATCATTAGTTTTGTGAGTGAAACAGTAATTGTTAATTGTATGAGATATGAAATTCAGTGTTTGTGTTGGTATCCCTATGACCAACCAAGGTAGTTGACTTGAAATGAATTTGAAAGATAATTGTATCATGTGGGTGAATCTGTTTAAGTATCAAAGTGATTGGCTGGTTTTGTTATATCCCTCTTAAATTTTGATTCTCTCTCTTTGCAGAGTGCATAGACATGGAAGGCATATCCAATGGTGCAAATGAGTGGAATGGACTGCCCCATGAAACACTAGCATGCGGAATTAACCCCGAGTTTCTTGCCCAGCACTCAACAGACCCTCTCCTTGGAGGTTATACAACAAGCAGTGCTGAAGCAAGCAATACTCAAAATCACCTCATTCAACGGGAGCAGAATGAAGTGCACTGTATGCAACATAATATGCCATCTGAGCAAGATGACATAGTCAGGTGGTCATCTACAAGTATGGAAAGAGAAAGAATTGCAAGGAGATGGTGTTCTTGCTGCAGAGTGAGTGCATTAATTAAAAGAGTGTGCCAGGCTGTGACCATTTTGGTCTCCATGAATTGCAAGTAGAAACATTTTTGGCTGCTAAATCTGCTGTAAGAATGCGTTCAGCAGTTCAGCAGTTGCAGAAATCAAGTTAAACTGTGATAATGCTGCTTTCTTCTCAACTAGCTGTGAGAATAAAAATTAAGGTGTGGCATAAACATCCAAAGACCATTACAAAGAAAATATATATCAGTATGTTCAAATGTTTAAATATTCACTTGTAGTACACAGATGTCATGTAATGTTGCAGTAAGCCTTTTAGGATTTTTTTTCATTTTGTTTTCTGGGAACCATTTTAAAACTTTAATTTGCCAATTTTACAAAAGGTTTTGTTTTTAGTTTTCTTTTTCTTTTTCAGATAGTTTTATTTACTAATATTTTTAATAAATTTTTTTAATTCTCTTGTTTTTGTCAACAGGATGATCCAGATTCTATGCCCATTTGTGAAGTGTGTTATAGGCACCGTTACTGGTGAGTATTTTAATGAGTCAGTTTACAGAGTGTGAGCAAAAGTTGTTGAAAATTTTCGAAAGTTTGGCCTCGTTAAGTATTTTACTGTAAGCACTGGCATATGAGCTGCATTCATAGGGCTTGGCTGCATATACCATTTTGGTGAAATGTTTTTGAAAAGAAATTGAAAGAATCCCAAGTGGAACCTTAAGAAGGTACTTTACTTTGATTGCTTCATCAAAGGAACATGTAGATGCACACAAAGTTGAAACAGCACCATTAATAACATCAAAAACAGAGATTACTTTGAATCCTTGCCTGTAATTGCTGGGTTGCTCACAGCTTAATAGCCAGGCACAAGATCAGGAGAAAGAGTACTGGATATAAGTTGCTTTTGAAGCTTCAATTTCCTTTGCAGTACATGGCAAGGTTTCTTGTTAAGTAACATTTAGCTGCTGAAGGCAGCTAAGGCAACTTTAGACCAATGAGAAGGTCCCTTAACAAATTACTCAACAAAAATATAAGCTTATGCTTACAAACAAAAACAGCTGTTTTAGGGGCCACCAAACTGGCAAAAGCAATGATAAATTTCTATCCAGCTTGTTTTTTTTTATGAAGTCTTTATAAGTTTGCTATACAGACTAAGAAATTTTTGATGAATTGTTTTAGTTTATGCAAATTTGTGGAATGTTTTCCAGATGTTCTTGTGGATAAGCTCCACACCTGATTTGTTACAAAAATTTTAGGGAAAAGGTGTGGCTTATATGCCAGTGTGACAGTATTAATTTGTTAATTTACATTTTTAATCTTTTGCTTGGGTAAAAAATTATTTCCACTTAATCTTAACATCTTTACCAAAATTATGTCAGAAATCTTCTAAGCATTGTGGCAACTGATGGAGAACTTTTAGCTACCAAAGTCATGAAACAGACAGTGTGGCATATGCCATGTAATGTTATGTGCAGTTCAGAAAAGAGCTGTTTAGTAGTTGTTGATTTCCTTCAATGTGAATTTTGTTTTTTTTGTTAACACAGTGGACCTGGATATTGTCCCCAAATGAACCGTGTGGATTTATGTTGCCACTGCTTTGAGGTATTGTATTCTTGCAAAAAAATTACAAATGTAGTGATCTACCCCTTAAGTACAAATGTCTTTCGTTTCCCAGCCTTCCGCAACCATTAAAATCAAAGATAGCAGCCATAGTTTTTGTTACGAAAATACTGAGTACTTGCTTTCCAAAGTTATACCTGAGCATAGAAGCACCTCTAAACAGGAGCAACTTTCTCTCATTAAAATGATTGACACAGCTCCAGTTGTTTCCAACAGATGTTTGTTAGTGTTTGCATGAAGGAAAAGGAGGGCTCACTGTGGGTTGTTTCTGTCATTAACCCTTTAGACCCTATGATCAGTATGCTAATAATTTTTTTAAGGCAAGATCCTTTCCTGACCTCAAGGGGTTTCAAGAAAAGCTGGCAACTACAAAATTGCTGCTTACATTTTTTGAAACTAACAACATTAGAGTAAAGATCAAACTGCTATCAGCTGCTTACATATACCTTGGAGCTTTTTTTTGTGTAGCTCAAGACTTGTTAAAACCCCCGACAAGCATAGTTTGTCTAACAATTAATCATAATCCTTTTCAGTTGGAGTCAATCCCCTTATCCTCAAGACTTCGATGTTTGATTCAGTAGAGGTATTGTGAGGGGAAATGAAAAGTTAGTGTTAAAATTTGTGTGTATATCTGCACTTATCTTTAGGAAGTCATTGGACAGTGCATTATGTTTCTATGCGGGCATAAGGCACACAAGGACTGTGTAATTGCAGCAATTCGCTTCAACATGTAAGTAAACATTTCAAAAGAAAAAAACATGCATTTTGCCCTCGGTCTAAATTATGGCTCTCCTCCTCATAAATACGTTCTCTTCCAGGCATGATTTGGTTTCTTTTCTTTACTTAAGCTTGTCACCTGACACCACTTTCAGTGGAATTCTATCAAAGCAGTTGTACTATAGAATGCTCTGCATATATGTTGCTCTAGCCAAAAATGAACATTTTAGGTTACAAAAAGTATATGTTGGTCTGCAGTTGAAGTGACAAGGGGTGTAGATTGTATTGAACTGTGCTTTAGCTGAACCCAGATTCCACAGGGACCTTACCTTTTATTTCTGGTTGGAATAATTATGTAACCTTGCTTCTAAAATAGTTCCTACAAAGTGGGCACCTTTAGATTTCTTGGATAACAGCCTTCAGTTGAACCCTGTCACCTGAACACAGCTCTTGTTGGGCTTAGGGAAACTAGAGTTTGAGTTGCTAGGGGGTTTATGACTTCTCATCCAACATTTGCAATAAGAGGCTATATGAGTACACAGATTTCATTCTTTGGCCTTTTCTTTTACCCCTGGAAAAATCAAGAATTTCAGCTCTTGCTTCCTGCAGGCCCCAGTTGTTCAAAGGTTGGATAACCCTATCCACTGGATAAAACCCTATAAGGAGGATAATGCTATCCGTTTTGCTATCAGTTATCCACAGGATAGCAATTTATCTGATGGATAGCATTATACGAGCTTTATACAACTTGGCCCAGATTTTTAGCATGAGCTGAGTTATAGCACTGTGTGAGGACACATACATAACATAAAACTGCATATTCCTTGAGAACATGAGTATCACAAACCTAAATAAACTTCAAATTTAGTGAGCTACATGTATGAACAGTTTTTACTCCTTTATATCAACTTGATATTGAAAGTCAATGGCTGCTGTTAGCCTTAACTGATGCACCAACTGGGGTAAACCATTAGCTTTGCCTTCAAAGGGAGTTTGTCTTTGACACTTGTAGTTATATATTTTCAAGAAAATTTGTATCTCTTTCAGGTTAAATTGTCCAACATGTGGAAAAGATTTCTTGCACTTGGCATAAGGAAGCTGTTACACTTGTGAAAAGATACTTTTTAACCATGTTTTAATATCTTAAAAGATATTTGTGGTCATGCATAAACCTGTAACCTTGTTGGGTCATTTTAATGTCCTAAAAGATACTCTTGGTCATGCATAAACCAAGGTTGCCAGGTTGTTAGTCCAATTAATATTAACATTCATTTGGGCATCACTTAGTTAAGAGGGGCATGCTTTATATCACTTCCAAATGCGGATTTCTCAAGAGGTTTTGTTTCGCTGGCGATACATTATAATCTCTTCACAACCCGCCAAAAAAATAAAAATAAAAGAAATGAGGTGAACTTTTATAATCTACTAAGGTGGAGGGAATTATTTAATTTTTTCAGAGCAATATTCTATGTTGTCCACACAAATAACTGTTTCTATTTAAAAATTTGATCACCATGAGTGTAATTAGAATAAGTATTTTCAGTATTATTTATGACTGGTAGAGTATTGAGTGAAATTTTGATGAACTTGAAATAAATATTTGTAACAGAGTTTTGTCAGCCAAGGGAAGAGTTTTAGAAGTATAAAATTTTGGTACTATAGAATTTATTCTTTCTAATACAAAGGAACAGTTTATTTATGTTACTGGATCAATTTTGTTGTAGCTTTCATAAAGTAATCTTATTTTATTATTAGGCTGTAACAGACTTATATAGTAGTTAAATTCATTTTCCATTAAATAGATGAACTTTGATAAATATAAAAGATATGTTTGAATTAAAAAATTTGTTTTGGTAAACCAAAGAAATTAAAGAGTACAAGTTATACAAAGTGCTGGTTGAGTTCAATGTTCTTAAATATTTTTTGATGGTCTTGACTAAATTTCCTTCCAAGAATGATTCATTGGCAATCTCAGGAAGAACATGACAAAATAATTTTTCTTTTTAGATTTGCAAGTGAAAAAGGTACTGTTGAATACCTATATCAGCTGAGTAATTGGAAAATTCTGTTGTATCCGAAAAATTTGTGCTTTCAACCTGCCATCCAGTTGTGAGTTCCTGTTGGGATGAAAGCTGTTTCAAACCATTCTTTGCTTTCTAATCTACTCTTCGCCTTAGAGATACAGTTTCCAAACTCAATGGAAGACATTTAATGCAAAACTATCATCAGTAACTTAGCTTTATCTGGAAAAGTACACTTCTGGAAGGTGCATTAAACTTTACGTTTTTACCATCCAAGTTCCTTTATTGTGATGGAATATGGTTTTCCACCACTGGAATCATCCGTATACGGGAAATATTTGAGGATGAAATTTTAATGTTTTTGTGGATATGGATCATGTGGCTACAGTGATGAATTGAACCTTTCTCCCAACCCATTCCATTCTGATTAAATCAAGAGGTAAATACCCACAGGTAGACCACATCATGTGTTTGTGGTTAACAAAAGCTAGTGGGTTATGTTCGTCTTATGTCGGCAATTATTAACCACAAACACATAGTGTGGTCTGCCTGTGCCTAGCCTGTGAGTGTGAATCACAATTCTCAATGCGAATTTCTCTCTTCCTTCGCTTCAGTATGGCGGACAATGACTCGCTGGATGTCAATAGTGAGCCGTCGCAACTTAATGAGAGAGGTGAGCAGGGAGATACTTTTTCCCGCAGTTAAAAATGTTGGTGTGAGTTTTCACGGGACTGTAGAAGTGCCATTTGTTATAAAATACCCGATGTGGAATGGCCCAGTGTTCCTAAATCAACCACCAGAGTAACCATCATGTTTGTATAATTTAACGTACCATTATTTAACAGAAACCTATGCTCAGGTAGAGTTCGATCGTGACTTCCACCCGTACGAGTCTCGTGATGATCAGGTAACTAAGGTAAGTTTCTATAGTTTTGGTGTTGAATCTTGAAACATTCCGCACGTAAACGTATATGTTGCGACTACATAACTGGCCTAACACATTTCTATTACGCCATTAATATGCGTCAATTACCGCTTTCACTTCAAAGTTTTGATCGGTTTCGCTTTTTCTACAGGATTGATGGCAATTAACGAGTAGTTGAAAAAACTATAGACTATCCAAATGGAATATTTATTCTTCAGAAAGGGGTATCCTGTAAGAGTATTTCAAAGGCTTACTAAAATATGCGAAACGAAACGAAACGAAACAAAATGCAGAGGTAGAATGAACCATTTTACAATTATGTACTTAGGTGACAAGCCTTTTAGCATAGCATATTTCCATTTCACAAATTACAGATTTCTAGAAATCTGTAAGCTGCAAAATGGAAGTATGCTAATGATTTGCAGAATAGAAATCTGTAATTTGCAATTTCTATTTTGCAAATCATAAGCATATTTCCATTTCACAAATTACTGATTTTCGTTTCGTTTCATTTTGGTTTGTTTTGCAAATTACAGTAAGCCATTTCAAAAACATATCTTCTGTATATCAATGGTGCTCATTTGCACAAGGATGTTTATCTATCTCCACAAAACAAACCTGCCCGATTGCGACTTTTACTAAATTAACACGCCAGGTTAAATCCCGTGTGTATAGTTCATTTAGTTTTTAGTTGTGGAAAACTTGTCTTTGACAGAACTTACTCTAATTTTCTTGTAATTTTTTAGAAAAACAAATCTTGAAATCTGAGCTATCAAAACTTTTGGTGTTTGTTTCAATCAGATTTATTGTGCTATTCAAACTGTGGCACACTGAGGTTTATTACATTTACCAAGTAGCTTTGATTTGCTTGCTTTGATAAAGTTATTTTCCATGGTAAGAAGGATGTCTTAGTGTACCATATATGGTGTATGTGTTTTTGTGATCATCAACTGGAAATGAAGAGCTTGTATGATTTATGAGTTTTACAACCAGGTCTTGAAAGCTGTCCCTTCACTACCAGTGAGATGAAAACTTGTTTTAAGAGTTGTGTGCTGATAAGTTGTTGATATGATTCTGTATTTCAAAAAATAATAAATGTTGTGGCAAAAGATAAAAGAGGTCCAATGGTTTCATGACAGGACGGAAAATGAGTGCACTGTAAGTACCTCCCTTTGTCCCATACAAAGCCTTAGAAAACTTTTCTAAGGGTTTGTATGGGGACAACGGGAGGTACTTACAGTGCACGCATTTTCCGTCCTGTCATGTTTTATGAAGTTTGATGAATGTCAAAACTGGTATAGGTGAGCTATGAAAATGTTTCTTTTCATTCTTAAACCTTGCCTGTCAATTGTTATTTTTCATTTTGTCCTTTAACATTTGATGTAGGGAATTGGTGTATTACCAGCCAAAATTGATCTGCTCGTGCAGGCTTGACATTAATATTAGAAAGGAGCATTAAAGAGGATGGCACATGGGTGAGAACACTTGCCTCTCACCACTTTGGCCTGGGTTTGATTCCTGGACATGTCGTTACATGTGTGTAAATGCATGACTTTAGACTTGCGTGACATTTGTGGTACAGTTGGCCTTTGTGCCATTTGATTCCTTTGGATAGTCTTTCTCTCCCGCTGATTTTTTGTTGTTGCATCATACGCCCTTTCACTATTCACTGTTCATGTCCGGTGTTCATCCCAAGTTAATTTCTTTAGTTTGATTTCAAGCCACTGGCGTATAGGGACTGATATGTAAGTTGTATTCGCTTGTTTTCACTTTTGTAGCTTGCCGCATTTATGCAAGGTAGCATTTCTCTTGCTATGATCTTATGCCTTTGTGTGTGTTATTTAGTCACTGCCTTTGTATCATTAGGCGGCTATTTCTAGTTATAATTTTCCTTTATCTTGTTTCGAGCAAGCTCTTTTGTCTTTATTTTGTATATATATTTTGTGTTTGCCGTGGCACTTGGTTCATTTATTAGTCCCTTTATTATGTTAGATTCATTTACGCTGTTAAGTCGCCACGTATAATTGATTACAATTGATTGTATAAGTCGCTTTTTTAATTTGCTTACAGTTCACAAATTTTATTAAAGCTATGTCTCTGTAACGTATCCCCTGGTTTGGTTGGTATTTTCTCCGGTTGTGATTTTCTTGGCTCTTCATTCGGTCTCGATGTTCATTTGCTGCAACAATGTGGGTAGGGTTTGTTGGTTCCCCTTACTATGGTGGTGTTTATCCAGGTCCTCCAGTTCCTTTGGTTTTCCTCCCTCCACAAATACCAATACTCCAATCCAACAGAGTCTGGAAAAAGTAGACAAGAATATCAACCTTGTAGAAAGTCCACTTCTAAATTTCCATTCTGGTTATCCATATGCTTCTATACCAATGCTCATAACTAAGCATGCAGCCACAAACATTTATTTGATATAAAGACACATTGGGTAAAGTACACCGAATTTCTAAATTTTATGCTACTGTGAGTGATCGTAGCTTTAATTCACATATACTTTCGCCTCATGTGGTATTTTCTGTATTGCAAAGGATAGGGAAGATCTATAGATTTGTGCTACATTAAATTTTTTGAAATTAATGGTCCAATTTTGATGTTTTAAGGCAAGATTGGTATTGAATTTTGACCACCAAAGCAAGGCACTGGTGAATACTTTGCAGGTTTTAAGAAGACTTACAAAGAAAATGTTCTGAACATTCGTGAAAGTTTTCAGTGCAATTTTTTGCCTTCTATACTTTTTCCAGACTTGATTGCTATAGTCAAGTACACATGTGTGGTAGCTAGCTCTTAACTGGAATGGCACTCACAATCGGCCAGATCTTGTATATTTTGCTTTTCCTGAAGATTGCACTCAACAAATTTAAAGAAGTGGGTCAGCCTCTGAAAGCAAGCTGGCCAAAAAAAAATTAATAATCTGTTTATCCTTTGAATTTTTTCAAAAAGGACATGGAAGTTTCTGTTTCTGATCATTAATCTGTTACTGGCTGCCTGACTTTTTTGGATCTGACAGGCGCAAAAAAAAAAACAAAAAAAAAACAAGTACCATAGGGCATTGATGTAAGAAGCATCAAAATGGGCAAGCTAGACACCAACCTGCTTCAAAGAGAATGTGTTCTACAAACTTTAACCCACAGAATACTTCAGATAGCTATGGGAGCCCAGACATAGTTGATCTAAATAAAACTCACTGCAATCGTCACTGATATGTCAGTTGCCAGGATCAGGGCATACCCAAAAAACAACGTGAGAATTGGTAATGTGGGTCCCCCTTTCCTAAACTTTCAAATTCTATGGAGTATCAAACTGATTTGACAGTTGATGAAATTGAATACTTAAGAAGTGCACTCAAAGAGAGCATAAAAAGCAAGATACTCAAAAAACTTAAAAACATAAGGAGGCTCAAAAAAGAGAACTTGGCATTGAAGACCTTCTTAGGGATGACCAACCTGTGAAATTTGACACAGGCTTACCAAATTGTGTGTGTTTGGATGTCATAATGAATCTTACTCTACCTACACAGAAAAAGTTTAATAGGGGAACAAGAGGACAAATCCTACTATCGGGGTAATGTGACAAAAGCAAAGCTTAGCAGGTTAAGGCAAACCACAGTGAATGAAGAATATCTCCTAGTTCTGTGTTGACTACATTTAAGCTCACTAAACCAATGCCAAGGAGACATTATTGGTGTCTCTGTTTCAACCGTTTGTAGGACTGTCATGACATGGGTTTGTTTACTAGCTAAACTATGCTGGTATGCAACTGCAGTGGCCTTGGCATGAGAAGGTCGTGTGCCAATTCCCCAAATATTTCAAGAAATACCTTGACACTAGGGTAATTATTGATGCAACAGAATTCTTTATTGAGAAGCCACCATTTCCTTAACACAAAAAGCAATTTTGAATGACAACAAATGCCACAAATCATTGAAAATTTTTGTGGGTATTTCCTCTACTGGAGTTTTTGCATTTGTTTCTAAATTGTGGTTTGGTAGCACTAGTGACCATAAGATTGTTCAAGAAAGTGGTCCTATTGACCTTCCTGAGGAAGGAGGTCACCCGGTGGCAGGCAGGTTTCAACATTAGAGACCTACTGACAAGAAGGTAGATGAAACTTAACATTCCCTTTCTCTGAAAAGATACAATGGTTTGAACCTTATCATGGAAAGACATAATCAGAGAGGTTTTGGAATTGTTTCCCTACCCACCCACCCCTTCTTTATAGCAAAAAGAGAGTCCTCAAAGGTTAAAACAGTTTTTCCAACAGTATCCCCTTCCCCTTTATCATGAGTGGGCCACATATACTTAGTCTGTCTCTGTTGTGGTCCAATTGAAATTCATAGTTCCATTTTTTCAGTGAGAGACGATGCATAATGATTTTTCTGCATGCCTCCTGTTCTGCCACCTCAACTGGCACTTAATTGTTGCCTCTTTAGAACAATATAAGTGCAAAACATCACTGTTGATTCTCATAACAGATTTATATGCATGTATTATTTGTTTGGTAAAAATGGAATGAACTCACAGGGGCATGTGCTGTACCAATAATGAAAAATGACCCCAAAAAGTCACTAGGACAACTGTTACATAACTGGAAAGAATATCCTCCTCCAATCACATTGTTGAATCAGAGAATGATTGCAGGCAGATACTGTTTGTGAGAATACCAAACATCAACATATTAAGTCTGAACCTGAAATCAAAGAAACTACTCAAATTCTCTTTGTCAGCACCTTAGGAAACAGGTAGGGAACAGTATGTAGAATATGCATTCTAATTTTAGGGTGTAAAGGGTGAAAGGGTCATCCATTGATCAAGACCACAAGATGTGTGAAATTTTGTTTAAAGTAGGCATGATAAAATAATTTTTGTTTTTTCATGCATGAATTGGAATCTTGACTCACCTTTACTTTCTGCATTGAATTTGTGACATGATCAAACCTTAATATACATTATTTCTTTCTCTTTGTCTTTTTTCCTAAAATTTTAAAATGGGTTAATCTGGGTAATTTGAATGATAGTTAAAATGGAGAAAAAACAAAGGAGATGGCGTTACTAAATGTTCAGCCTTAATTGTTATATTGCTATAATTCTAGTTAATTCAATCTGCCAATATCAATTTTCTCAACCTCACCTGTTGAAGTCCTTCCTTAAGTGCATAAAGGATTGTCCTAAATGTGGTTATATAAGCTGAATTTGTTTCTTTTTTGGTGTGAACACAAAACTACTTCTGAGCAATGGAAAAGGCATTATGCTACTCACTCCTTTTATTTTATATATAGTTTGCAAAGGTTATAACCCTGTGAATGTTCCTCTTGAAGGACTGGTACATTTTGACAATTTTTTGTATATGCATGTAGGATGGTGTAACGTTTTGTCACTCAAATAATTTTTCCCCTTGAAATCACCATAGAAAGATTTAATTATCTTAAGTTCTGTACATGTTCATTTGTCTGGCTTACAATTGCAGGATATCTTAATGTGGAAGGAATGCTTAGTTTGAGAATTTTATCCAACCTTTTTTAACAGGACAACCCATCAGACCAGACATCAAATGCACAAGCTTCTGGTGGTGGTGAGATGTCTTCATTTGACTTGGTGTGCCCTGAAGATGATTTATATGATGAGTCTCTTGCAAAAGAGTCGCTCTCAACAGCAGGTCTGGATTCTTTAGGTACAATGCTTGAGTTCATACAAAACAGCCCACTATCTGTAGCTGAAGCAGCATTTAATCAATTGACTCAAGGAGAGTATGCCGGTATTGAACCATTGGCAAATAGTTTCAGTAAGCCACAAGCTGGCTCTGAGAGGCTATCAAGTGAAGAAGAAAGTGAAATATCAGAGGACGACTTCCCTAACACAGAAACAAGTTGTGAAACTGTGTCTCAAGAGGGTGGTCTTGAAGCAAGACACCAAAAAAACAAAAAAGAACATCTAAATCCTATGTGCACAAACAGTTACAAGAAGCTCAACAACAACTTGGATGAAGTCAAATCTGAAGATGTAAATGATGTATGTTCATCAAACTCTCCCTACTTTGATGAAGCTCAAAAAGAGTCTGATTCTTACATTAGCAATCAGGAAAATGAATGGGAGCATTTAGGTGCCAGACCAAAAGATAGACCCCCTAAAAAGTACAATAATTCCTTAGACTCTTCTTCACCAGTTGACCTGATTCCTCCACAAGTTGTAGAACATGTGGCTCATGGAGTGCACAACCCATTGTTGCCTGAACATCCTGAAGACAAAAAGGTTGGCCATGAGTACTGTGAGTGGATGGTGAGTGATGAAGTTGGTTTGCTATCAAGGTTACCTGACACAGAAACAAGGGAAACTTTGAAAGATATCCCTCAGCACATTCAGTTTACCTTCCTCTTGAATCAAATGTATGAACTAAAGGAAAAGGTAGAACAGCTGACTAAGAAGGTGAAGCTCCAAGAAGAGGAGATACTAGCTCTTAAATTGCAAAGGCGTGAGAAGAATATTTTTCAGCCGCATACAGCAGATATTAGGGAGCATGAGCCTTGCACAACAAGAGGGTCATCATCTGACTTTTACCATAAGAAAGAAAATCTCTGTGATGAGGCGTGTCTGGTGGATAAATCAGGTGAGAAAAGTATCACATGCTTACTGCAGCAACTTCTTACTGCATGCTCATACATAAATGCAAACTCTTCTGGTCTACTGGAGATCTTGCAGATCTGAATGAGTCTCTTGGTCACCTAATCACCTACTCTCTCTATATCCTAGGTTAAAAATGTTAAGTTGGATATTTCTTCACCAACAAGGAAATGTTGAAATTTGTAATGCATAGTTCTATAAAATTTTGTTAATTTTTTCCTCTTCTTTGTTACTTGCATTTACCTTAGGGAGTAACAGTTTAACAATTGTTTGTGACTTCATGGTGAAGAATCATTGTTTCGTCTTATAAAACCATCACAAGCAAAACTAAAACTGCAATCTTGACTTTTGCTTTTCCTCAGTCATCTGCTTTTCTGCAAGGTTGTGATTTGAAGTTGCAATTTACCCATGATTTGTAAAAATTGCTATAATTTGTATAAAATTGCACAATTCAAGAGAGTAAATAGGAAGTACTCACTTCTGCCTTTCTCCTTCAACAATTGGAACAAATTTTCAAGGTTGTCCACCTTTCAGAAGATTAACCTTAAAATTTGTCTGCAAGCTGGGAATTGAACCATATAGTGGCAGTAACCTTGAGCTACTTTCTGACAAAAAGTCCCAATTGGCAAAATATGATTAATTCTTTCTGTTAATGGGCCAATCTTAATGAAACCATTGATATATTTCCTGATCATTTCATTTGATTAGTCGATAGTTGTGATGTGAGAATCATGAAATGAGAAGATTATTGCTGACTGTCAAAAATGCTATTAAGAAATGTGCAGCACTGTGTTGGTTTTTGTGGTAACTTTCAATTGGCAACTTCAAAAAAGTGACTTTTGAGGATATTACTCAATTAAATTATAGTTAACATGACTGAATGTGACATCTTACATGTAAGTTTTTTAAATGAAAGTTCAGCAAGTTAGCCATTATCTTACCTAATATTTGAAAATTCTGATGTAAGAAATGATTTGTTTTAAAATGTCAGCAAGCTTTGAGAAAACCCTTTCAAGCCACCTTAATGCTTTTCTAGAAAGTTAATTATTAATCATTAACTTTGCATTGGTTTTTAAATAACCTTACACTTGCTGCTCATATTTTTGCCTCTACTGTAGGGTTCATTTCAGCATCATAGACTTCATGAAATCTCAAATTCCCTTTCAGAATCAGAGTTACAAAGACTGAAAGGCCTTGTTCAACCAAAACTGGATAGCTTTAGACTTGCCAAGATCAGGGAGGGTTCAGAATTGTTTCAGGAACTGGAATCCAGGGGAGAATTGTCATGCACCTATGTTAGGGATCTTCTTGAAAAATTCCATCAGTTTGATCCAGCAGAGAAACTTGGTTCTTCTTCTCATGGCAGTGATGAATTATCCAAACAAGACTTTGATTCACTTCAAGAGGGAGATCAGAGGGAGGAAGAGTGTGAAACTGTTTGTGATGCAGATGATAGAAAATCTGATGAACTGGAAAAAACCAGGGGTATGACTACTTGTATTGAAGGTGAAGAAGAGGTCTCTGTTGGCAACTACTCAAATGAAACTGATCCTGGAACTAGTACAGGGGAGGATCTGTATGAATCAAGTTTACGGCAAGAGAACATGGCTGGTTTGAATCAAGATTTTTTTTCACTTGGAGGCACATCAACTTGGAACAGTATCTCAGGTGCAAGGAACACTGACCAGATAGATACAGTCATAGATCAGTCTAATTCCTATGTGAGCAATAGGTCAAATGAATCGGAGCATTTAGGAGCTAGACCTAAACACAGACCCCCTAAAGATGCTAAAGACCCTCCTGCAGAAGCTTCTTCACTCCATTCATTGTTGGTTGACCCAGGCCCACATCAAATGAATGAATTTTTTTACTACAACAATGCAGAGAAGGATCCGTCACCACAGGGAGCTTCCTATGTGGAAGGCATAATGAACTTGGCTGACTCAAAAAAGGCAAAACCATACTTTGGGGATTGTCAAGTTATTTCAAGGCCTGATCCAATATATTGCCAATCACATTCTTCATTTAATCCTCTGACTGGTGGAACAAGTGTTCAAGGAAATGATACTTCTGCATCATTAGAGTCCACAGACAACTCCCAGCTTGAATTAGAAGAAGAAGAAGCATTTGCTTTGGTGGAAAGAGTTAGAGAAAGAGGAGAAAGAGGAGAGTTTTGTCAGGAAATTGAAAAAATAGAGCGTGGAAAACAAGCAGAAAGAGTACAGAAGAAGAAAGAGAGGGAGGCTTGTCCAGAGGCAATAGGAACACCTCTGAGTCAGGAGGTAAAAGTTAGAGTTAGCTTTGGGAATTTGTTTTACATATAGATCAAAACAAAATCCTGTTGTTGATTTTTTTCTTTCCATGTGCCACCTGTCTGCTTAAAACATTATACTGATATTGTAAGGAAAATAACTTTTTTAAGTGCAGGGGTTAACGTGCTAAAGTTGAGGTGCCTAGAACTGATGAGCAATGCTTTAACAGCGTTAAAAAATGCAAATCAACCCATTTTGTTTTCCTTTTCCTGGGTAACTAAGGGAATCAGTTTTTAAGGCTTTACATGTCACCCTTTGACCAGGTGGTAGAACTGTGTTTTATTGGGAGGTTGTTTGAATAACTTGAAGGTAAAGGAGTTAGTACTCAAACTTATTTAATTTGGTAATGTAACAGCACAACCAAACATGTTTGAGTTGATTGAGCCACTAGGTCCTTTTTAGGACCAAAAGCATGCAAGGTTATAAAGTTCTGTTAATTTAACACTAGATTCTAAAATTGAATGATCTGCATTTGAAACTTTACCAAAAATCAAGGTGGTGGCTATTTTGTTGACACAATATTTAGCAAAATTAATGTGACCAGATGATAAGTAACAGGAGAACAGATTAAAATTTGGAGCAATTGTGTGCAATCAGGGTCAATGCTTTAAGATTTTTAGATTTCAGGTGTGGAAGTGGATTGAAGGAAGTTTGATTTGTAAAATTACTGTTTCCCAACAGGAGAGGTATATTGAGATGCCAGTCACCTGTAATGTGGAGTCATTAAACTCTACTAACAACAGCCCTCTGGCCTTTGTACAAGGTGTCAGAGATGCACAGAAAAAGGTTTCAGCGAGGAACTTACTGTTCAGAAGATGGTGGTGCACATGTTCTGTTCAGGTACATGTAAGCTTGTCATGTTTTTTATGCAGTTAGTCATCAAATTACAGGTTCTGTCAGACATTTAGTATAACCACAAATTGCATGGGAAGCTCAGAAAACCATGAATGCCAGAACTGTTTCTGGAATGTTATCAAGTCATGAAGAACAAACCAGTTGCAAGAGAACTTAACTGGGTGCTTGGAGATCTCATTCTATAATGTGATTGGTCAACCATAAAAATATAAAAATTTCACAAGTATTTGAAGTGCTGATGTCTGAAATCCATTATTTTTGAATTTTTTGTTTAAGCCTGGGTTTTTCCATAAGGTTAGTTTGGTGTATTACTTGTTAAGGGTTCCCTCAAATATTTTCAAGTAGAACAAGGGATATTTTGTGTAGTCCCATTTACTACCCTGGGTCTCATTAAATACCAAATGTCAGACAAAGCAATGTTGAAAATGGTTAGTCTAGTACTTTGAAAAAACTAGCTTCTGAAGTAAATTCTGAATTATTTTTTAAATTATGTTATGGTTTTTCTTTGATAGTATGATCAAGATGCTGGCCCTGCAATCTGTACAACTTGTAACAAGTATCGATATCTGTAAGTATAAATCAGCAGCACAATGCATCAGATTTCCAATCCTCCCTGCCCATGTGTCCTTTTGAACTTGATTCCATTTTGATACAAAAAGATACATAATAAACCAGGAAAGATTAATGATGGGAGATATAGTGGTATGCTGGTTAACACACTTGTTGTCCTTTTCATAATGTGTGGATTGACCCTTAGCTGAGTCATATTTGTCTTTTATTCTTGGGTGAGGCACTTACTCCCACATTGCCTCTCTCTAACCAGGATTCCAAGTCTGTGAAATCATTACTGGCAAACCATATTTTATGGGGATGTCGTTGACCCACTTTGACTCTGAGTGACAATGTTAATGTCATCTGTAAATGACTCATTGGTGAATAGAGATTCCTATTCATGAATTCATATGGTATACTTGATTTATCTTTTCCCCAGAGGGCCATGTAGGGTTAGAATTCAGAGTTGCTATGATGAATGCTGCATCTGCCAGATGGTAATTTTATTGTTGTTATTAAGCATACAGTGACAATTTGTGCCCTCAGTGAACATACAGTAGAACCTTAGTCTCTGAATTGAAGTGTGTTAACCTACAGTTTATTCCAATTTTCCAGCCATGCACTATTATGTAACTCCATTCATTCAAATTCTTTGATATCTGTCTTTTCTTGACCTCATCCCTCTTTTCTTACCCATAAGTTTGAATGGGTATGGCTCTACTGTACTATAGCTTAAAAATTCACCTTGGAGAGAGGGTTAACTGTTCCACTCCTGAGATACAGATATTATTTTTCTATACTGTCTGCCACAGATCTATGGGCATTTTAGCTTTGAGAATATGTTGTTAGGTTTAAAAAAAAATCAATATGTTGATATTCTTTTCTCCCCTTCTACTTGAGAAATAACTTCCTGGAGTGTCAGGGTTATATTTTCATAAAATGGAGGTGGAAAGAAATGATCCATAAAATGTGACAAAGAATAAAATTCAAGTCTTATATGGTTCCTTTGAGACTGACTTACCTAAAAGATATTAGTTGTTCACCATTCCAGTAGTTACCTTTTGCCTCTTACTAAAGATACCTTTTTTACGTGAGAAGGACACTCTTTTAAATTGGACTTCTGTATTTGCAGCATACCTCCAGCGGTTTGCATATTTTACCGTGCCTACACAGGGCTCACATGGAGTGTATTGTTAGGCTGATACAGCACAACATGTAAGTTTGTCACAATTCAGCCAGTTCCAGCAATCCTCCATCATAATTGAATGGCCAAACTGGAACATTCTATTTTGTAGTTACTTAAGCATTCTCTTTCTGTTGGTCACCATGTAGTCTCTGTAATCATGCTGATCCATTTCGTATTCAAATTACAGGAGATGCTTAACCATTATAAAATCTTTTCTGATGATAGTTACTGTCATTTGCAAAACATACTTTTGCATAAGCAGGTAATTTATGTCTGACCAGTATGTCTGTATTTATTTTGCAGATTAGATTGCCCATCTTGCTTTGGTGCCTTTTTTCCGTCAAGTTAATTGTGCTCCAAGGTGTAGTCCAAGGTTGTTTAAGTAGTAGTACTTCTAAAGAGTGAATCACTCAAGTCACGCCTGAAAAACAAGATTCTGGTTCCTTTTTGAACTTTCTTTAACATAAACAGTCAATCACATCCATTGCTTTTGTGTAGGAATCTCCCCCTTCCTTAAAAAAGACTGGCAAGGCAATTATCAGTTAAGGTGACATAGGAAGAGGTGATAACTAGGGAGAGGTAGAGGTGAAGCTAATAGGCAGAGGTGGAGGTAATAGGCAGAGGTTAAGCAGAGTTGTCAGTCAAAGAGCTGCTAGCTGGCTAGAACCTCTGGCCAGCCAGCTACTTTCAAGCCTGTTAATCATAAGTGCTGATGAAAATTTATATGATCATCAAAATACCATCAAAGAAATTTGCACAGGAGCTACTTCCTAGTTTTAGTAGAATTGTGTGGATAATTTAAAACTTAGGGGTTTAAATGCATGAAATGATTCCATGTTCAGAATTTGTGCAAAGGCTCGTGCCAACTTCCTGGTTTGTGTTTTAAGTTCCCTGTTTTCCAAGTAGTCTGACAAAACATAATAGCATACACAAAAAACTACCTGCCCGCTATTTCATTATAGTCCTCTACTTCCAAACCAATTGACAGCCTTGCTAAAGTCAAAGGAGACTGATAATAGTGTTGTTACAATTATGGTAAACTTTTGATGGCTGAAGAGAAATCCTTATTTGCTTCAGTATTTAACTGAATATTTATTCAATACCATTTTTAAGGGAAAAAAAGATCAAAGCATTTGGTGAAACTAAGTTTGGGAAGTTTGTTTTTAGCATCACAAGATGCATTTGTTTTCGTCATCCATCGTACTTCCATTTGTTTAAACTACGCAATAATTTAAGTAACAATAATTTATTAATATGTATGATATGAAAGAACAGAAGACGTTAGCGTTAAATGTTCAGCTGAACAAGTAGTATTGTTATGAAACCCAAGTAAACAATACCCATAGAGTCATTCATTCTATGTTGATACTGGACTTCTTACTTGGATAGTCATCCAGTCATTTTGAAGCTAATTCTAGCTCAGATAGTGACTTCATCAAGATGACTGCCAATATAGAAGATAATCAGAAATTATGATAGAGACTCACTGGAGTTGCCAAACATTTTCCTGCTGGAAGTGGAATAGAAGGAAGAGAGGAGATTGAGAAGTGATTGCATGATTGAAAGAAAAGAGTGTGAAATAAGAGCAGAAATAGCAAAGGGAGGCAGGGAGGTGGAGAAAGCCAGATGGTGGCAACAATGTCTGGAAGCAATGAGAAGACCCTCGCATTTTTGGGAGGTAAGAGTTCTTGTAAGGCAGTGTCTGCCATGAAGGTCTTTTGCTTCCATTCTCCAACACCTCTTTCAGTTTGCAATTGCTACCAAGATGTTGTGTAGCAAATTGAAGAAGTTGGCGAAATGTTTCCTTACCCTTTACACCCAAACATCAGTATTCATATTCTCCATACTGTTCTCTGTATGTTTACTGAGGTGCTGACAAGGAAAATTTGTCTAACAGTCAAGAGTTTCTGTAGTTGATGATCGTTTCCTTTATTCTCATGACATTAATGTGTGATTCAGTGGTGATATTGTTAGGAGAAATTAGATGTTAGTCACTCCTAGGGGTTAAAGGGTTAATTGTTGGCATAGATTGATTTGTTTTCCTCAAAATTGCCTATAAAGATATAATTCTTCTTGAGGTTTTTTTTTAGGTAAGAAGAATTCTTTTTCCTTTCTAGAACTCTTTGAATTCTGTGAGCTTCCTGTTGCACAACAACAGCTCTCACAACCAAATCAGCTCTGAGATATTTTTACAAGGGGTATAAAAGAGCAGCATGGTTAAGGATTTCAGCAGGGAACCCATAGATCATGGCACAAATTTGCTGGTGAAGATGTAAGCAGCTGATGTTTTTTAGTGATAAAAGGTTGGTCATTGATTTACAGGTTGTGTCAGATCAGGTAGTAACCATGTTCAAAAATTGCTTGAAGTGCTGTCATTGTGAAGCTCAGAAAACCTATAAACACCAGAAATATTTCTGGGATATGTTATAAACTTGAGAAGGACAAACTAATGAGGCAAAAGGGAGCTTTACTGTCGGCTTGCAGATCCTTTTTTTTTTGTAATATGAGTGGTTGATTATTATGGAATAAACAGTTAATATGAACTATAGGTGTTAATGATCCTTGAGGTACTTTCTTGAATGAGTGTGAAAGTGGAAAGGAATTGTATAAGTTGTGTGTGGAAGCTCATATCCATTTGGTTTTTATTTTGATAGAAAATTGATGGTCTTTAATGAGGCCTTAAGCCTATGTAAAAATTAAGAATTAATCTCTAAGCTTTTGCCGATCCACAGAAACCACTTTATAATTTGATAATGCTAAGTACCAGAGAACAACATAAAAAAGTGACTTGTTTTTTTTTGTTTTTTTGGTTCTGTTTTATTTTTCTGGTTTTTTTTTCAAACGGGGTTTATTCCTTTTTGATATAGTGAAGTGATGTCAAAATAATTATTGTTGTTTAAAACAAGGGATTTTTGTGTGGTCCTCGTGATCTACAATTGATCCCCTGATGTATTTAGGAATAAGATTAAGGAGCTTTGCTGTTTATTGTATTTCATAAAGGATTCATTAATTTGATTACCCAGAAGTTTTAGTAGGTATGGTTCTATTGTAGCTTAATAACCCACCTTGATTGAAAGGTCCAACCATTTCACTCCCAAGATCTCGATATAATTTTTTTGTTACTGTCTGCCACAGATCTCTAAAATTTTAGCTTTGAGAATGTGGTGTGAAGTAGGTCAAACAAAAGTAATTTTTTGCTTTCATTGTGAAAACTGACATTGCCTGGGGTAGAAGTGATTCATAATTTAACTGTTCTTTTTTGACTAGGGCCAAAGAAATGTACCCAAAGGACTTAAGTCAAACCAAATTTGTACCTACGTTTATTTGCAGGATGTATATAGTGTTTGTCAATTTTGTCATGCTCACACAAGGTTCACGTGGAGTGTATTGTCAGGCTGATTTGGCACAACTTGTAAGTGTTTAATATACAGTAATTCATTGTTAAGCTTTAGTTAGCACCGGGAAACTTATTAAGTTTCTAAGTCAAGAGGACAGGGCTTTCTCTATGGAGGGCTACTATTTCATCATGCAGATTATTTGCTCTATTCCATCATCACTAAATAGCAAAACTGTAGCATGCCATTTAGTAGTCACTCTTGCTCCAACGTCTTACTGTCACTAGGCTCTGTAACTGTGCTGTAACACTTCAAATTCTGCATCACACTTTTTAAGTTCCACAGGGAAATTGATATTGTAAAAGGCCTCCACACTCAATTTTTAAACATGTTATGACCATTTTATCCGTCACTAGTGCTATATTCCCTAAAAGATAGTTACTGTATATCATTTGAGTGACTCTGCGATTCTTTCTTTGATGAGGAGGGGGCTGGTAATCTGAACATTCCATTTCTTTTCTGATGCAACTTAATGCATCATTTGAGTGCTCTTCACTTACTTTGATCAAGGTGTTAAAAATGTCACTGGCAGTCATTATGAGTATGTTCTCTGTTTCTCTTTGTTTCTCGCATGAGACGACGCAAAAAACATCTCTCCTCTAAGATTTAACCAGTTATGGAATCTTTTCAGCATGTGTTTGTTAATATATATTTATATATTTTTTTCAGATTACACTGCCCATTGTGTGGGCATTGTGGGCTTGACTTTTTTCCCCAAGAGTAACAGAACCCCAAAGTCTGCATCAGGCTTTAAAAAAGTGAAGCTCATCTTTGTTGTTCAAGGAGTATTATCTCAGAGGTGTGAATCGTCCGAGCCATGCTGAATAGTCATATTCCTGTCATACCAATGGGGAATCACATCTGTTGCCTATGAGTGGGAATTTCTTCCATCTTTTCCTTAGGAAAGGTTGACTGGGGGTATATATTTTCTTTTTATCAAGTAAAATGAGAAAAGAAAAGTTGATTATTTCTAATACAGTGGAGATCACACCTTCACTATAAAACAATCATTATTATCTAACCTGGTGAATCTCATCGTGTCCTTTTAAAGGCCTTTTATTATTTTCTATTTATTTATATATTTCATTTGATATTAATTTCCTCCATAGTTAAAATATATTTCACAAAGAAGAGAACTTGTGATAAATAAGTTGGAAAATTATAGTAAAATGTAACACAATGAATTGGCAAAGGTTTGTGAAGACTATGGATATGGCCTTGTTTTAAGTTGTCTTGGTTCTGAGGTTAAAGTAAAAAATAAAATGTAGTATTAATGAGCTGTATTCTGCTTCCTGTCTTTTGATCGGCGTCCCTCCTGATTTAAATTATCTTACTCACAACGCTTCCTTTAGCAAGTTCATACAGACAAATGGTTATACTAGATTGTGATTTGCGTTGGTGATTCCATGATATTATAGCTCAGTGATTTTGTAATTTCATGGCCCTGTAATTCTGTGGTATCACAGCCCGGTCGAACTGAAACCCCAAACTAGGAAAGGAAAGGTACAGATTTTATGTGTATGCTGTATAGTGTGGGAATGGGGGCTGGGGACAAATACAACCTTTACTTTTGGTTCTGTTTGGCTGTAAATTAAAAACGACTTCTACGATGAAAATTCAAAACAGTTGAAAATAGTTTAATTCATTGTGAGTTCTTTTTCGTGAAACATGGTCAGGAAGTACGAACAAACCCACTTTAATTTTTTGAGAATTAAGGTTAGTTAAAGGTAGTGCTGAACAATTAATTTGAAGGTGAAAACAGAGACATACGTCGCACAATTATGATGTCATTCGCTTCAAATTCTGAGAAACATTTGAGATCCTTTGATGAAGCAATTGCGTAGAACGAAAGATCTTCACACCCTGACTGTACTTTGGAGTAAAAATCCTCTTCACTAAAGGAACAGATCTGTCGTGAAGGTAAGCACAAGGTCGTTTTCTTTGATGGGCCAGTCTAGGCTCTTAAATATTTCATTGCAAGTGGATTCCCGAAAGGAAATCCAGTTGTCAGGGACAATTCTGCCATTGCTGAATTTGTTTTAAGGTGGCACAGTTTTAGATGAGCTGGTGCAGCACGCAGTTATAATTGCTGAAATTTTAATTGTCGTCATAATTATCGAAACTTAATAATTGTCGAAAATGTTTTTACTGAGCGGTTCATAGAAATATTATTGGCGCCTCCTTTTGGTTAGCGAATGAATCTAACTGAGATGATAGCAGACCGAACTGAACGATCAAGAACTGTACGTTTGAGCGTACGCAAGTTTTTAAAGCAGCCCTTTTGAACGACCGCTCGACCAACACATTTCGCAAAACTAAGCTCATGAAAAACAAAGCTTGTTGATCATTTATTATACACGTATTCACCAGGTAGCTGTTGAGTTTCTTAGAAATATAGCAAGGTCCAATATTAGGTCTTACGATTCCTGTTCAAAACAAGTCGGGATATGCTGAAGTCATCGGACCAATGAGGAAAACGGTATTGTTTTCTCATCCGGCAAAGACGTCTACTGAGTCGTACTTCAACCTCATAAACAATATTTGCTCTGTTTATATAAATAGCAGGTTCTGACGGTAGTGGTCCGTGTTGGATTGCAACGAGCTAGAGACGATTTTGACGAAGAAAGGCCTACCAAAATCATAATGCTGTTTGGCAACAAAATTCCTCAGCAAAACATCAGGCCCCGGTTGTTCGAAGAGTGGATAACTCCACCCATTGGATAAATCTCTATACGGTGGATAACTCAGTACGTATTGTTAACGCTTATCCGCTGGATAGCGATTTATTCGTGGGTTAGCGTTTAGTATCCACCCCTTTGAACAACTGGGCTCAGAATGGTTCCGGAAGAAGCTTGCTGACATTGGCCTCTTTATTATGCTTTCTTTGGATCGGTTTTCTCCTTCCGGCAGTTACCTACTTCTCCGAATTCCTCAAGCAATTATTTTTTAAAACCACTCATTAACGGGTTCAGCTTATCTAAGCCGGTGAGCTCGCCTGGGTTCTATTCACGGTTTAGTCAGTCTAATCCACTGCCATGCGTGTGTTACGATCTCATACATCAGCTGATGTTCTTTTGCTAAAATTAAGTCGAAAATTCAGTTCCAATGACATATTTAGGTTGCTTTTCTGTCTGTTCATTTGAAGTTGAAAAGAAAAATTCTTTCATTCGTTGTCGCGGAACCATACCTGTTTAAGACGCAGCGCAACAATCAAGTTCTACACACGTTTTCAAACCAAAAAGCTCAGAGACCACATTTATTTTCAGACGTTAGGTACTTATAAGGCTTAGGTACTGGACACCACTGCCTAAAGTGCTTTGCATGTGGTCTCAGAAATACCGTTTCCTGTTATGATAATTATGCAGTTTGAAATCTTTCCTCCTCTATTGTTTTTTAGGAGTGCATCAAAAACAGAGTTGAGATTCGACCTGGGGGCCAATATTGAGGGCAATATTCCTCAGTGCGGCTCGAGCAAGCATTCCTAATATGGCACTCGGATCGAACTTTTTTATTTTGAATTAGTTGGCTCTAGCGACCAAAAATACACGGCTTATGACCGTTTCCGAGGAACTCAGTGGTCCATGTTTATATCAAAAAGAAAAACGGACCAAGTATGAACAATTTAGAACGCTCAGATTTGCCTTAGGTTACCTTGCCATAATAAATGATATGAGATAGTGTTGCGTGACTATATTATGTCACAAGTTGGGTTTTTTTCCAATTTTTACTTGGTTCAAATTTGCATACACAAATTTGCGCCCCAACTGTTAAGCATCTGTATTCGTTTTCTTCGATGAAGTTTCGAACTCAACTTTGTACATCTTCCTACTAGATCACTAGAGGACAAAATCCTTTGGCATACATGACATAAAGGGCATTTTTCAAGCTAACTTGGGTGAGTTTGTCCGAGCTTTGAGCTTTTCTCTCGATGTTTACCTATCGCTTCGATTAATTTTTAGGAAGGACAGGCCTTAACGTATTCCGTTGAAAAATCTTGACTCTGTGTAGGACTGAAAGAATTTTTCAGTCACATGATTGTTATAAGAAAAAGACCCGTGCCAAGTTTGACCTACATCTTTTGATGCGCAGGTTTTCCTTCGTGTCCCCGTTTCTCTAGTGATCGTTTCTTTTTTTGTCTGTTTACAATTCACGCGCCTTCTTTGCATTTTGCGTTCCTAATAAGGACTGAGACATATGATGTGTTTAAAAACCTATGAAAACGTTCTATATCTTATCCTTATTAGTCACAGAAACATAAATGTACAAATGTGGGTTTATCACATCAACTTCAATCTTTCTATCATCGTTTTTTAGAAAAGCACCATAAAAATGCGTCGGAAGAAAATTTAAGAAACTGCTGCTCTGACATAACATTTTCTTATTAATCACTGTTTGATCCCCAGTGTAGGAGACGAATTTTTCTTCAATTCCTTTCGAAATCAGTCTTTGTCTCGTAATCGACGAATGTTCGCAGAGAGTGATACTTACTTGAGGCTAACATTATGTTTTGAGCGTCACACCTGACAACATGGTCTAATGCCAAAAATTATGCTCAAAATGTTTCATTACGCTCAAGTTACTGATTAACAACAAGAGCTTTTAAGAGCTCCTCAACCTCCCTTCCCCTATTCCTACCACCAAAACAGGTAAAGCTTGCCAGGTGATATAATTTTCGCTAAGTGTTGTTTTATCGAGTCGTCATAATATTCACATTTAAAAAAAAAAAAAGGTGTATTGAGCCGCCATTAGACTTGCTGCTTTCATGCCGAACTTAATTGTAATTGGATACGACTTTAGCACGGAAGAAACACGACTCTGATTCAGACATCGGACTAGATTCGTACAAAAATCAGGATTTACCGAAGCATAGTAACAAGCCATTCTCGTATCTTCCCGCAAGAACGCAATCCCACCAAATACATGAGCATAATTTATGAATTTGTTTGGCTCTGCGGAGGCACGACGTTTGAATCGCTGTGGCGCCAGATCGGCAGGAGCGCAAAGTCTTAACTGTGTAGACGTCGTGCTCCTGCTGTGTCGTATTAATTTCAGTTTCAGGAAACAGGTTCAGCTCATCTTAGCCGGTGGGCTCGCTTGGGTTCTGTATCGAACGCACCGGTAAATTTCCAGACAATTACCCGTATCATACAATTTATTCGAAACCAGTGGTTTCTGACGGTTTGGATGAAGGGAGTACACAAAATGCCATAAAGAAACGATGAAAGGACGACAAAGTGAATAACATACTGTTCTTTTTCGCGCGAAAATTTAGATATATACATACGGGCGCGGGGACTGAAGCCTAATTGGCAGGTAAACCGCTGGCCCTGAATTTGTTTTAACAGGTTCTACTCTTGGTTAGTCTGTCTAATCCACTGCCATGCGTGTGTTCAGATTTCATACAGTTTCCACACTCACGGTAGAAAACTTTTTCGTCAGAGACTTTACAAGACTCTAATTGTTGGGTCTAGAATTCAGAGAAATTTGAAAAAATAAAACTGTTATGTCCAATATACAACATTTATGTATGTCGGTTATCAAATTGGAAGATTCAGTTGCAGTAACCCATTTAGGTTGCTTCTCTGTCTTTGTTCATTTGGAGTTGAAAAGAAAATTGTTTCATTTGTTGTCGTGGAACCATATCCGTTTAAGACCGCAACAGTCAAGATCTACACTCGTTTTCAAGCCAAAAAGTACTTATTTCAAATAAGTACTACTTAAGATTTAATACTTATTTACTACTTAAGATATACTACTTATAAGAATTAGGCCGGGGATGCCTCCTGCCTAAAGCAGTTCGCATGTGGTCGAAATTCAGAAATTCAATTTCCTGTTATGACGCTTAGATAATTTGAAATCGACTCGGGGACGCGAATGAAACAGTGATTTACCGATGGATAGGTAAAATAAATTAATGGGAGGAGAGGATAATAGGCAAGATATCTTGGGGAAAAAATAATTTTTGAGCATTTTTGCCCTCTTAAGTCTACACTCCTAAGCTCGATGACCAGCCAATGTTCGGAACATTAGCCAAAGACCGGACTTGGAAGGGGCAGATATATTGAAGCTTCCTCGTCCCCAAGCCGAGCGCAATCAGTGGAATATTTCTGAGTTATTCCGTTGTGGCCGATATGCTTTTAAAAAATTGTTGATGAACATTTGATGAGAAGGGCAACCAATCGCTGCGTTTGAATTGTTATGATCGAGAGGATGTGAAACAAGTTCTTGTTTTCCCGTTATCAGAGGTTGGTGTCTGGTTATTGATTCATTTCTCTCCACTCTCCACATCACATACGAAGTCCAATGCGACACTGTTGAGAACCACAAGAATCATTTTAACTTGCTAGTGATGTAAAGGTGCCCTCGATGTTATTTTATTTCTAGGATTTGGAAGGTTGTAACATTTCGGTTCATGTGGATTTCAGCTAACAAAGAAACAGTTTTAGATCAGCTTGGTATATTTTAAACTAGCCGTCTTCATTGGTTTCCTTAGGGAAGTCTGATTATAACGACGCTAAAACTTTACATAATTTTGCACAAACTCGTTTTATGTCTTTGGTACCAAGCAAAGTGTAAATTAAACATCTCGCTCGACCACGCAGCCCATAGAGGCAACTTTTGATATTTCCGCTTTTTAGACTGAAGCGAGTATGAGTATTTCGCTTTCAATTTGATCTGCGCATGGGTTTCATAGGAAGTCATAGGCCATGACTATGAGTAGACCGCGGAACCTCCGCAACCTCCAGCACTAGCGGAACCTAAGGACCCTCTGGAACCAGTAGAACTTGCGGAACCATTAATTATTTGTTAGAAAAAATAATAATGAAGTAAAATGAGATAAAAGCTAAAAAGACCCCAACACTGCTCTACATGGGGTTTTTGGGCAAAACGCTGTAAATCGAAATTCTACAAGCGTCACGTGCGATGATGTTTCTCATTCCAGGGTCATTCATGAACAATGAATTCCAGCCTATGGGTTTGCTGAGAGCCTTCAGATCAGGTGTTTTTCGGATATCGCGGTCACCAAACCGTTAGAGCTTTCAAGTTATTGTTCAATTGTTAACAGTCAGGGTAGATGACTGATGATTGCTCCTCAAGGCATTACGTACCCTTGTACTAGTACTGTGAATGTCGCCACAATTTAAGTTGGACGTCAAGGAAAATTAAAACAATTTCTCTTTTCAAGTAATTTTCTTTATGCTCGAAAAAGAACTTTCACACAGTGTTAAGCTCTTTTAGTTTTTCTTTTATCTCATTTACTCTTCTTTTACAAAAAAAAAATATGGTTTTCCGGAGGTTCCGCTGGTTCCGGAGGTTTTGCGGTCCGCTGATCCATAACTTATTTGTTACAGCCAGTATAATTATTCTCACTGTGTGACATGACATCTGTCTTATAACATAATTTGGCAATGGGATTTTTCCCTTCTTTGCTTAAATAGTTCAAATTTGCATACCGCAAAGTTTGCGTCGGTAATTATGAATGCATTTATTTGTATTCGTTTACTTCGATAAAGGTTCGATGTAAACGATGAATTTTTCGATGTAAACACTGTACGTCCTCCTACCACAACGATTTGAGGGCAAAAGCTTTAGACAGTGGTATTTATTCAAGCTAACGTAAGTGAGTTTGTCCGAGGTTTGTCGAATGTTTGTCTTTGTTTACTTTTTGCTTCGATTAATTTTAAGGCAGACAGGCCTCAACGTGTTCTGAAATTTTTTAGTTCTGAGGGCAACTAGTAGAATAGTTCAGTCACATGATTGTTATAAGGGAAAGACCCGCTTGAAGGTTAAGCTATACATATGTTTTGTGATGCGTATGTATTCCTTTTGGTTCCTGTGCTTCATGATTTTCTAGTGATGTTTTTTTTTTAAACATGAATGATCCCTTTGTCTGTCTACAATTTACCCACCTTCTTTGGGTGTTGTGTGCCTCCTAAAGATACGATTTTTGTGTTTAAAAGAAGCACAGAAACATACCTTTGGGTGTATCACATCCAACTTTTTTACGAACAAGATTGATGTTTTATCTTGCTTCGCTATTAAAGAAGCATTATAAAAATGCGTGGGAGGAGAAATTTAAGAAACTGCTGCTCTTTAAGACCAATTTCCCCACTAATGTGACAACTATGAAGAAGAATGGAAACTGTGCAATATGATAAGAGTGCGACAGTGCAAACCAGACCCTGATTCAGTGGTGTTGACTGAGGCACTTTTACAGGAATTTGCGGGCAAAAATCCCTTTTATCTCAGTTACAATTTCTCAAGCAGTTTATCAAGACACTTCATTGGGGATGATCTTGCAGATGAGCTTGGCCTTTCAAGATTTAACATGCTCTCGTTATTACGAATTTGTTATACTGGATTCTCAGAACATCATGTTTCGCTCAAAGGAGAGTTTCTTTTCTTGAGCATGGACTGTATAAATTTGGAAAGTATACCCTGAATACAATAGTTCACCTCTCCTTAGGAGGCAGGGAACCTTATTTCATCATGAAGGTGTATTCTTCCACACTAATTGTTGACAGATTTTTCTCTTAAACAAATAAAAAATGCCCCGATGGAGATAAAGTGAAGCAGATAGAGAGCGTACTACGTGCAATCGGCCGGTTGAACGATAATTGGACTCGATTCGCCCGTCATTTGTATTCTATTTAGAGTCTCTTGGTGTAGTTGGGTAATAATTTAGAGTCTGGTTTCAACACATTGTGTCAGTTTTAATTACGCGCCTGATCACTTTCTACGTTCCGAAAATAAACATCTGACCTGGGAAACCTTATGATTAAGCATTTATGTGTCGATCATATGACAAAATTTCTCAACTTTCGATATCAGCCCGCTGAAACAGGAACCTATCCTGAAATGAACATCAGCTCGATCTAGTTTTACCAGGTATGGCTAGAATTTTCCTAATGGTTCTCGAGATGATTACGCCTAGGAGAGGTGTTTTTGCAAATGAGGCAACAGAACTGGAGCTTGATCATCTTGTAATCTTTAAGACAAATGATTGGAAAGTCACGAGATAAGTTTTAAATCAAGGGGAAGGCTGAACAAACGTAACGCTTTGGAGTTTTGCGGCTAGCGTTGAAAGTCTAATGATTCTTGTGTAGTTCAAAAGTTAGTGCTGATCATTGTGTATGTAACATAATGTTCAATCGAAATGCACTCATAGGTAAGCGTATGGAGGAAAAATAAGCTATCTGTTCTTAAAGTTGCATGCATGTGATTTCGGAGAAAGCAAGGAACAACTTAGGATCTCAAAGGATGACTGATTTGCTTTTAACCGCCCTCGAAACAACTTCCGCATTTAGTAGTAGGGGCAAAGAAGGTAGATGATCGTCATTAGTCGAGATACACTGCATACAAGGCATACCTTGCTATACATATCTGTAATAATTGTTATGATGATCATCATAACCGCCCCCAACAGCTTCCACATTCGGTCGAATAAGCTAAGTATGCATACGCTCGTTAATAGCAGACAAATAATGATTCAGAAGCATAACCTGCGCTGTACGTATTTGCTAATTATGCTTTATTGGAAGTTGATTCACTGTAGGTACGTTCCACTTCACTACTTGTGATCTACTTCCATTTTGAGCCATCAAACCATGACCAAATTAGAAGGCATTTCGATTGACAGGCGAAACCAAAACTCAAAGTAAAACCAACGTTAACGTGCTCTAGGCGCGTAATACGAAAGTGACCGAGACCAAGACATGGTCGACACCCAATATTGAAACTTGCCTCCGCAAGCAAGCGCCGATCGACGGATCATTATATTTTGTCATGCTCGAATGGTTGTCGACAAGTTTGTTGTACCACAGGATCACAATCTTTCAGCATGGTATAAATCGGATCGGATCGGACCATCGGACCCTCGAACCACTGGACTATTTTTTTGGACTATTTTTTTTGGACTATTTTTGGACCATTCAGTTTGGACCTTCTACTGGACCAATTTTTGGACCATTTTTTTCCACCATTTTATCGGAGGGGAGGCAGACCATTGGAATGCAGTCTATCAGTACTCAAGAAGGGGTGGGAGGCAAGCTGTTGTTAATACAAATTATTAGAGCGGTTTTTCGAAAGACTTTTTTTTTTTACGTCAAACTGTTTGCGCTGGACCGCAGCGTTTCTTTATATTTTTGGCATGCGAATGCGAAACTGGCACCTAAACACTGGACAATGATCGTTATTGCTATAAAAACATTGTTGGTACAATCGTACGAAGCGATCTTCTCTCATTTCTGATACACAGTCTTCCCCTAGTTGAGTGTCATGTCACGCATTTCACCTCGTAAAGATATTTGAAGGACTCTTAGTTTGTCCAAATTTATAATTTCTTTGGAATGAAGGACAGGTATGAGGTGAAATCATCTTCAACATGTCTCCTCCAAGATTACTTTTGAAAGGTGATAGACAAAACACTGACACTCGGTCCATAGACTATCCCGGAGGACTATCCAAATGTTGTACCATAAAATGGATTAACCTAACAAAATCCTATTTTGGAACCAGTTCTATTGAAAGCACCGCTCCTTATAAACTTACTCTACTGGCGTCTTTGTTTTCTTCAGTCGATGCAATAAATAAGTGAACCTGCTTAGTTTGTCTACTGACCCTGCTTTGTACCTACACGAAAGTCCTTGTTTTGGTTAGGCAGTCAGAGAATGATTTAGTTGATCCGAAGCGTTATGATTAAGCACTTTGTTGTTCATTTCGCAAGTCTCTTGAAGTTGTTTGGTTTTAAAAAAAAATGTTTAATCTCCCAAGGTCAGCCTACTGACATGCCCATTCATATCTATCCGTAGTGTCAATAATATATCTGCATGTCACGAACACATATCACGAACAGCGTTGCGAGACGAGTCTCTGAACAGCTGCGAAGGAACACGCTCCATGCGTACGCGCTTTACAAGAAAAAAGAAAGCCTTGAATCTGTTCTTCGGTTTACCACACACACTGACTGAGCTATTTTTCAATCGATATTTGGTGTTAGTTGTTTGCCTTGGAATGTCAATGATTCTATATATTGCTCTTGGCTGTTTAATTTGTTTCGGAAATTCCTGAAATGGCGACTAAAGTCATTTGCATTTTTAACTCGTGAATTGCGCGCATGCGCAAGAGCGAGTTATAGATACGATGTGGGGAATAGCATTCGCTCGCTCGCTCGCTCGCTCGCTCGCTCGATTGGTCGATTCCTGTAAACTTTTTTTGGATTTTAGGCTTTTGAGTACATTTGATAGTTTTTGGCGAGCAATAAACAGACGAAATGGCGACCTTTGTTGCTAAGAATAGTGGTGGGGTGAAAAAGAAGCCAATGATAATCTTAAAAGAGTTTTTTTTTTCGTTTTAGTTTCAACAAGCGGCGCCAGCGACTGGCAAGCATTCAAGGATTCACACTGAAATAACAACAACCTTCGTTTTTCATAAAATTGTAATTTACAATCCTTGAACTTGAAAACAATCCGAAGATTCATTGAAAATATCACTTACTGCGAAGCGCTCGGAGTTTACAGATGTTCAAAAGCTTTTTCTGTTATAGCGTGAGATTGAGGACAAAATTGATCATTACGTTTCGTCGCGTGTGTTTTTCCTGTGTGAAGCAACGAAAGATGCCGGCGACTGACTAAATAATAAGTTAACACGAAAATCAAATAACACTTAGACAAACAATTTTAGCTACCGATTTTCAGTGAATTTTTAAAGAACAATTTTCTCGTAAGTTTCAAGACAATTTGAAGATTCAACATACATACAACGTACTAAAATGCGAAAGTTACACACCACAAAATTGATAAATAGGCCTGAAATGAAATTCTATCTTGTTATTGATTATACGTTGCCTAGCACGTGACTTAAATCTACCCAGGCGGAGATCTAAAATGACGGTGGCAGGCTTGGCTTAGTTATATCACTCAAAACTCGTTCCCGTTTGTCTCATTTGATAAAGAGGGAATCGTTAATGTTTTCATTAAGACAGTATTGCCTTGATTTTCTAATATTTACAACGAAAGACAGTAAATTTCACTTTTCACCCACATTTACTTCCAACCTTTTCTTTTGAACCAGAAACAAAAATGATAGACGTTTAAAACACATGACATCATCCACCTTGTTAAATGTAATAGCATGATCATTTCAATTGTAATGCCTTCTTGTCCCAACGTTACTTTGTTTCTTTGCTACATTAGCGAACACTGAACTACTGTTCGTACTCTAGATGACAATCAACCACAAAATTCCCTAAACCAGATAACATTAAACATAATCTCAAAAATCATGTGTCAATTCACGAGTTTGCTCACAGAGCACTTTGATTAAGATACCGTTTGAGGCAGAGTGACTTTGGCTGAGATGATCTCGTATTACTTTTGCATTTAGCAACGCATTTCACGATCCAGAGGAGAACTTGGTAGCGTCATCGCAAAAGCGTACGCACACACACGCAAAATGATGCTGACGTACAGCATTATTCAGCTTTATTATCAAAAAGTTTGTTGACACCTAATGTGGATCAATTTTGGTTTTAAGATTTACCTTCTTTTCAGGAGTGATACATTTGATATGGAAAGATGGACAGAACAGACCCCAAGATCCCGAAAAACGCTGGTTCAGGACCTCATCTTGAGGTTGAATTGGAATTTTATGATAATGAATCGGCCAGACACAGCACATTTGAAGACTTTGAAGAAACAATATATCAGTTCCAGCAATGCAAAGTGGAAGCAGCCGCAGAGTCTTTGCAAGCTGCGCATAAGCATTTCCTGAATCTAACCCCAGAGAGCTTTGGAAACCCGACTGATCACGAGAAGGAGCAGGTGGATCGAGGTAGAAAGATGTGTTTTAGTCATTGTTCCGCTCCTCCACTCTCTGGTGTTGTTTTGTTAAACCCCGAGCTGACCTCAAATAAGGATGTCCATTTTTATGCCAGCTTTACTATTGTCTTTGGTGCTGTTGCACTCAAGCTGCATAAATATAAAATAGCTATAGACTTATTTCAGCGATGTTATTCTCTTTTCACATTTGATACCACACCACTTTCTGAAAAAAACATGCAAGTTATCGATATTTTAAGAGCAGCAGCCAAGGCAAATGTAGGCTGTGTTTATCTCATTATGAGAGTTACAGACAAGGCTAGGGATTATCTAGAATGCGCACTGGAGATTTTTGAAACATTTAAAAACAAAAGCAAAACTGACTCTCCAGAAATAAACATTGTTGCTATACAAACAAACTTAAGCTTAGCTTACCAGTGTCAGAAGAACTACATTGCTGCAGTGAAGTTGCAAGAGCGTCTTATTCTGAAGGCCAAATACCCCATTCTTCCCCCACATTTGGTAGCTGCCATACATTACAATAGAGCAGAGTTGTTCATAGAGCTCAAAGAACCTGTAAAAGCACTCATGGAGCTGAGGACGCTGGATTCACTATTTGAGAGGATGAACAACGAAGAAGCAATATTCTCGAAATTTATATCTTCAAAAATTTGTTTGGCGTATCAAAAGATTGGAGATGTTGCTCGTGCAGAGAAAATAGTGGAGCGCTTGACTTTTCCTTCTCTTTCGCCTGAATCGCTATCACCACCACTCTCACCTTCTTTAAAATCGTTTTCGACAGCATCGGGGTCAGGGTCAGAGTCGTCATCATCATCGTCGTCATCAGTGTCATCATCGTCATCATCATCTCCGTCATCAACATCGTCATCTTCATCGTCTGCTTCGTCACTAATGTCTTCATTTTCGTTTTTCTTTACCGATTTTGAAGCTGTCTTCGGATATAGTAGAAAATTCCATTGGGACATCTTGTTCGCAACGATATTGAATTTAGTTGATTTTCACTTAAACAAAAAAAACTTAGACTTTGTATCTTTCCTCGACGTTTTTGTACCAAGTTGCAAAGAAACGTTAGGGAAAAACCACCCAACATATGCATCGTTTCTCTATAGGCAAGGTGTTAGATTTTTTCTGATGGAAAGAAACCTGTCATCAAAAAATTGCTTTGAAGAAGCATTAAATATTTTGACAAGTTTTGGCTACGGTTTAGATCACCCGGATTTGGTGCAATGTAACATCGCTCTTGCAAGGTTATTATTGTGCGAAGACTTTCAAGAGGTTCCTCAGTTGAAGTCGCGCCATGACCGAAGCTGGCGAGAATTTCCTTGCGACGTAGCAGATGGAGTTGTGAGCCCTGATATTCCATCATTTAGAGAAGACAGTAACAAGTGTGACAGCAACGAAGAATTAGACGGACCAGGTAAAATTTCTGGTCGAGAAAACCGTAGAGGCAAGAATTATGATCACCTTGAAAATGCGCCCCAAAAGGATAAGAACAAAGGAATCAGCATCTCGCAGAAGATACAGCAAACACCAAATGAAGTCAGTGGACGGAATGACACTCTTAAAGCCTCTTTTCATGGAGGATATGTGGTTGCAGACAGCGGTGAAAACCCCGATGTTCTTACTACAAATGGGGCTTGCGGCTTTGACAAAGATTGGAATACCCAAGCTGTTGCCCTTCCAAAAACACCAGGAGATTCCCACGGGATTAATTCGAAAACAAACACATATCTTGGTTTGAAAGGTGGACGCCGAAGCGATCTTCCGTCAGGGCACAGCTCACAAAGGGATCCAAGTGGGGATGACTTTGGAACAAATCACATCGGAATAGATCCCAGTTTTCTCGCACGTCATTCTTATGAGTGCAATGCATCTAATGAACGCTGGGATTCTTATGACCCATTTGAAGATTCAGAAGTGCCTGCAGGTTCCCACTCCGAATATAACAGATCTAGGTCTATGACTGAAGTGTACCACCCTACTCTTCCAAGTTCAACGAAATTTCCTGAATGTCGTGATTTTATAAAAACTGTTCCGGTGAAGACCTCAGGACTACCTCAACCTACAAGTTTCCTTGAAGATGGATGTAAAGCAAATCTCCCGTTGACAAATATCTTCCCAGATGGACATGTACTCGCCGTAAGGCCGACGTTCTCATCGCAGCTTGAAAGCAAAGATGACGCCCCGGGACCTCTTCCGGACGGGGAGGCTGCAGGAGCTGATCAGGGTCTGTTAAACAGTAATTCAAACACATCTGCTGACGAATCATTGGCCGTACTCGAGCAACGTGTGGCTGAAGCTTGCTCTCTTGTCGAAAAAACGTTGAAAGAAAGACAAGAAAGAGAAAAATCGATGAAAGAAACGGAGCAAAAAAGAAAAGAAAAGCGGGCAAGGAAAGAACAACTTGCACGTGAAAGAAAAGAAAGGGAAGCAAGAGAAACGGAACTCAGGAATGAAAGAGTAGAGGGGAACTCCACGAGCGGTGGACAAGAAACACCTTTGCAAGACTCGGAAAGTGCTGAGATTCGACAATGGCTGTGTGAACATTATCAGCGGCTCTGTCGTGTCAAGTTCTCATGCTGCGGAAAGTTCTTTCCTTGTCATCGTTGTCATAACAACTCTGGGTGTCCAAATGATAATTCCAAAGCAAGAGAGGCGTGCTCTGTTGAGTGCTCTGCTTGTAGCCATCAACAAGAGGTAAAAAGGAATGACATTGACTTGAAATTTTATATAAGAGGAAAGAGAGTTCTCCCACATAGATTATAACCGATTTAACTTCAAATGTTTGATTTTAAGATCAACCAGGACGCCCACACCTGTGGCAGATGCAAAACAAGGTTTTCAGCATATTTCTGCTCAGTGTGTAAACACTTCACAGGGGAGGATAAAGCTCCTTATCACTGCGAAAAATGTGGTATCTGCCGGTAGGTGAAACAATGTTCATGACGAGTTTTTTCTTCGTTTGTTTGAATGATATCCTTGTTGTCCAAAAGAATAAAGGTCAGGGAGTTATTGGCCTGCTTCAGAGCTGTTGACTTGGGTTGAAGTAGGAATGAAGAATCCTGGCACAATCTGTAAGGCCAGAGCAAAGCACTTAAGGAGAGAGAAATGCTTCATCGAGGAGTGCATAAAACACCCCATCGCTAGTTGTTTCTCAAAAAGGAATAAGAGTCCGACAAAATACTAGTTTTGGTTTCCTCACACGTATCAAGTTTCCTCCTCAACAATTATTGCAGCTCATCGAGTAGAAATACGGCGCTTATCAGTATGAATTAAAATTTGTTTCCCTAACGAATCCTGTTGTGCTCGAGTGATGTTTCTATTTCCCGTTCAGTATCTACAAGGACCGCTCCTTCCACTGTGATGTGTGTAACGTCTGTCTGGACAAACGGCTGGAAGGAAGACATTCTTGCCGAGCAAATTCAGGACACGATGAGTGTTGCATCTGTTTGGAGGTAGTTATGTAATTTACATAATAAGGCTGAATAAGAAATATCTTTCAATAGGTTTTGCCGTTTAGCAGAAGCAATTAACCTTGCAATAAATTCGGTTCTATTCACCTGTCACGTTAGTGACGTCAGGTGCTTGCACTTCTGGAGTCGAAATCTGAAGAAAGAGAAGCAGATCACGATCCAAATGTCTATATTTTCATTTGGTTGATCGATTCTTTATTTCCAGGACGCTTTTAGCGGTTGTCAGATCCTGCCATGCTCACACAAGGTTCACCGCGAATGTGCTATTGCTATGATACAAAACGGCGTGTAAGTATGCTTAAATATCGTGATATCTGTTTTTGGGAATAAACTTAAATATGGAAAAACACTCCACTACTGCACCGAAAATGTGTTGGTATTTAATTCTGGATTGGGTTTGTGTGGACTTGCTCGAGCTATGGGAGTGTAATGAGCAGTTTTCATTTGCATTGAAGAAAAACCTCCGTGCCCTCGTAAGGAGCTTTTGTCGCCAGTGGGCAAGAGTGATTTATTGACAAACAGCAATTGGTTTTCGCAATTAAAGTAACTTCAAAAAAGATAGGGAACTACACGAAGAATTAACAGTCTGAACGTCCGGAGAAACAGACCTCCGTTTCCGCCTACAGCTGGGAATAAGTCTGGTGAAATCGACAAATCCCGGGTAACGCCCTGATTGTCCTTCTTTGTCCCCTAAGCTTTTGTTAGGTCCAGAGATTATTTCAGTTTTAGTTTCAAGACGCTCTGCGCATGTTGTCACGGAGTTCTCTTGTATCTAAAGCGATATTACTTCATCGGTAAACTTTGAAAGACTTTGTACGTTAAGTAAGCCAAAATTTATTGAGAAATTTCCACACAAGTTTTTCTCGAGTTCACCTGAATATTTCCTTTAAATTTGCAGTCGCAGCTGTCCTATTTGCCGCCATCCTTTGTATAGTCAGACAGGAATGAATGAGTGAATTACAACCTCGACTCCAGTGTTCAAAAATTCCAAGAAAGGGCAAATCGTTCCCTATTGAGATGTTTTAGATAGTGTCCTGATTGACGTATTCATTCTTTATTGTAGCCATGAATTTAATCTTTTATCCCTAACAATGAATGGCTCCTTATTTCTCCTGGCGGTATCACCCTTGGATTAAATGATAAATGTAACGAGAATAAAAGCAATGATCACCAATTTAGGAAGCTCTTGATTGTTTAACAAACTCTCATTGTCAGTACCAGAGGATATGTGAAGAGAACAGTGTAGATTGTCAGGGTTAAAGATTGTAATAGTTATTTTAATATTATTTGTACAAGGACGCAAACCTGAGGGTAGAGGGGAAATGAGGGTGGCAGGATCCCCTTAGGTCAAAGTGATTTCTATGCAGTGGCTTTTATATCCAAATTTATCGCTTTCATCTCTTAAAAGATATGTGTGCAAGGTATCGATTAGTCTGGCGAGGAGGTGGCTCAGTGTATCATAATAGTGAGGCCATTGTAAAATAAATTATATTTCTTATCATTGTGAGAAAACTACTAAGTAAATTGTCGAAAGCCTGAGCAGCAAATTAGATTTGGCAGCGGATTGTTTTTTTTTCTTTCTGTAATATAAAATGAAAAAAGCCAAAGCCAAACAGAACATTTCACATGGTGTTGTTATTAAGTTCCTGGTAGTGTTTTATGGTTATTAGAATGCTGTTTGAAATAAAGCCACTCCACAACTTTTTTTTTCATATCTAGTTACACCAGAATAGGAAGGAATTATACGAGTTTCAAATTTCATCTTCTTTGCCTTCGGGAGACGTGTGATAGAGAGGAAGGGAAGAAAAATCGAGCTTGCTCTTGAAATTTCGGGAATCATTTATCAAGTTAGTAACGAGTAATATTGATGCACTTCTAGTGACTAAATTTACTTACTAAGCTTATTTTATTATGAACTGGTAACCTTCTTAAATAGAAGGTATTTAGTTTTCGTAGGCTTGACATTTTTCATAGTTATGTAAGTAGTTTGTTATTTCATTCTGATGTAACCCTGGGATTTGAAACTTCAAGTAGCTATTCAAATTATAGTTACGCGAACATTATATGGTTTCGCAAAGAAGTCGAGTTACAAGTCGTATTATAAATGATTTTTTGCCCTGTCTCAGCAAGTTTTTAGTAAATTGTACATTTCCTGTCGGTTTGAACATTTGAGAGACACTAACGAAGCACCTATTGATTGTCAGGAACCGTTTTTGCCCGCACCTTTCAATTGTATTACCAGTGAAATATTTACTTAACTTTAATCTTAGCATCCCTTCTTAACCTGAGGGTCTAATATCTCCAACATGGAAGGGCACGCCTCTTCTTGCTTCTAGTTCTCCTAAGATATCAAATTTGGCGGTGGTGCATATTCTGGGGTGGCACATATTACTACGATTATCAATTAAGGGAGACACGTAAGAAGTCTGGTGATGGGGATTTGACCATAAAATAACGCTGTTGTCACGGGCAACCTTCCTCGTTTCGTAAGGTAACCGAATGTCAAGAGCTGTGGGTCACCAAAGGTAAAATTTAAAAGCCTCTGCCAATGGAAACGGACCCAGTTTTCCGTGACAACACTATTTTAACATCAAAATGAAGTCTCCAAACTTCCGTCGTGCCTCACTGAAAACTGAAATTTCAAATGCCGCCCTTTTTGGATATAGGCCGTTATTTAAGGGAATACGGTTCGTGACATAATACACTGTGTCTATGGATCTTTGGTACCTCTGCATTCTATTCCTCGAAGCTCGCAGTTTTCCTTGAGCTTTGCTTCCGAAAAACTGTTCGCATGTCAGAACAGATAATCTCCGCGAACAAACATCCGTGCATATATTGGCGCCAAACTTGCTCAATTAGTCTGGTATATTTCTTATGCGATCTAGCAGTAATGAACACTACTTAAGCAGTAGTGAAAATAAGGCCTAAAAAAAATCCAGGCCTATGTTTTTCATATATTCACAGTCATTTATTCCCACAACTCTCCGCGCCTTGCGCTTACCTTGTAGCCATAATACTTACATTAGAATACGAAACCACTCCCTCTATATTTCTGAGAATTAACCAGGAACCGCATAAATTATGATTGGCGTCCAACAACTATGTCTTCGGCGACGTCTTGCTTTATGTCTTAAACGATTATACATGCACACATAACACACTAGGTTAAGACAAGATTCATGAATCACAAAAGGAAAAAACACTGTGATAGTTACCTTAATCCTGACGATGCGAGCTACTAAACATTACGTCACTTCCTTTCAATTTCTGGGAAGTGCAGTGGCTTCGGAGAAAACGATAAATTGTGTCTGGATGATTGTGAAGAAGCTCCCATGCACTGAATTTGAGCGTGCAAATCGTGAAGATTAAGGTATTTATCACAAAATTATTTCCTATATGGTTCAGGAATTCATTTTTGGAAAATCTTAGTTAACCAAAATCACTTTTTTAGACAGTTTGTTACCTATGTATTTCTTTTAAAATTGTTTTTAAAAAGGAAGACAGTTGTTTAAAAGGATTATAACTTTCCCTAGATCAAAGAGTCGTGAAAAATGTATGACAATTAGTTTCAGACGAATCTGTGAACCACATTTATATGGATGATGTATCATTTGTGTCCCTCATTTAAGATCCGCATATTTTTGGGCTGCTTCACTCGATGGGAATAGTAGATGTCGCCATAATCCATCCATTCTAATCTTTGCGTGTATGTTTTGCGAAAAATGGAAGCGAATTAGAGAAGCATCCAGTGAGAAGTGCATTTCCTATAGAAAGTATGTGGTTCATTCCTTTCTATGCGTCAAACATCTCCTGCCCTCGAGTACTTAGCTTCACATAGGCGAGACCTCTGGCAGTACTGCTTAACATAATTGAAAAAAAAAGTAATGTTGTCCAGACAACTATATCCATTTCACTTCCATAACCAACGGGCTCGCTACCAACGTCACTTAACAACTGAGTAGTCTAGAGGGCTCGAACGAGGAAGCTTCCTCTCGTGTTTGTCCGCCACATACGAGTTTGGTCAACTCTAACTCTTTAATAACACATTTTCCTGGCGGTTTGAACAGAAAAGTATTTCTACTTCAGGCCTTCGCTTTTTTTTTTTTTTCATTTAACGGGTGAGATAACTTGACAAAAGGTCACGCGAAATGTAATGGTGAAGTCGTGGATTTGTAGAAGGTGCGGGGGGGGGGGGAAGGGGTTGCTTGATCGGCAGTCAATTTTCCATAGTCCCCCATAGACCCCTCTCTCTGCAATGACTAGTCCCCCAATGACTAATCCCCCAATGACTAATTCCCCAATGTCTAGTCCCTCAATACATATACAAAATCTACTGAACTACCTTTTCAAGGGGAAGGCAAGGGGAAGGTGGTGTTACTGACAACCTTCCACGAATTACAGACCAGATGGAGGGACATGGTGGTGGCGCTGCTGCAACCAGTTGGTGCAATGATGCCACGAATGAAAACCAAAGAAATATGGAACGTGAAGTCGATTCGAAGTCACTGAAAGTTTCTCAAGAGAGGAAAATACAAGAATAAAAAGTATTTATCAGGAAGAAGTCACAACACAAGGCCTGGGGAATTTCTAGGCTTAAAGGGTGGAGGACAAGATCCATCTTTCTTTAATAGGGACCGAGGTTACGAGAATCATAAATTGGTTGCTTACTGGAACGACAAGGACGCAAAGCCTGAGAAGTTTAGACCACGAGATGATATGCGAAACACCATAGATAAAAAAGAATCAAATTTCTTTGGTATAAGGCCTTGCTTCCTTGCTCGTCACTCAGATGATAGTAGCATTATCAATCCTATCGATGACATGGGGAATACAGCGGAAAACACCAATGAAGGGTCTTCCAACACTTTTTCAAGGCATCAAAGGTCATCTTGTTTCACTAATGAGCAAGGCTATCAAGCTAATCACTACTTTCAAGCCCCATCGTTTCATTGTGAAAGTTCAAAAGTATCTGCCAACGCACAAGGTCCAAACCCCTATGGCACCTTCGATCCTAACCCTGCAGTTTGGGGTCTACCGGTGACTGCTCGTCCTCTACTTTCTCTTCCCTTCAAACCCTTTCCTGCGATGACCCGCAAATTGTAGTGATACCTTCGCATGCTTTGATCAATGGTGACACGCCGTTGAAGCAAACACCCCTTTTACCACAGCAGAGAAAAGTCGAGGATCAACGTACTGATCCTGAAGTACAACGGGAGAGAAACTCTGATTTTAAAGTGATGAATGGAAATCCTGCATGTTTATCTAATACCACTTCAATTGCACAAGGCCTGGTCTCCCTGAAATGGAAATCTCCGCTCTGCCACGAGCAGCCATTAACAGAAATCTGACATGGGAAACAAGAATACTTGCGGATCAGGACACGGCTAACCAAGGGCTACCGTCTCTCTCAAATTGTGATTCGTTAGCTGACCTAGAGCGACGAGTGGCCGAAACTTATTCCCTTGTCGAAAAAACCTTGAAAAAAAGGGAAGAAAAAGAAAAGGCAATGAAGGAAAAAGAGCGAAGGAAAAAAGAAGAGCGGGCCAGGAAAGAACAACAAGCACGTGAAGGAAGAGATAAGGAGGCAAGTGTGACAAGACAAACGGAACGCAGGAATGACAGAGAAGAAGTCAGCAACCCGACGAGCGGTGGAGGAGAAACACCTACGCAAACCTCAGCTGGTGCTGAGGATCGACAATGGCTCTGTGAATATTATAAGCGGCTCTGCCGTGTCAAGTTCCCATGCTGTGGAAAGTTCTTTCCCTGTCATCGTTGTCATAACAACTCTGGGTGTCTAAATGATAATTCCAAAGCAAGAGAGGCGTGTTATGTTGAGTGCTCGGTTTGTAGCCATCAACAAGAGGTATTTAGTCATATTATTTATTCAAAATCTCATAAATGTGGAAATAGACAAGTTACATTTAGACTACATGCGATTTCCTTTAATGCTTTCTTCCTCTTTAAGATCAACCAGGACGCCCAAACCTGTGCTAGATGTAAAACAAAGTTCTCAGCATATTTCTGCTCTATGTGTAAACACTTCACGGGCACAGACAAAAATCCATATCACTGCCTAAAATGTGGTATCTGCCGGTAGGTGAAACGATATTTATGACGAAATTCCTCGTTTTTTGGTATGTTTCATGATATTCCTGTTTTTCAAAAAGTAAGGAAGTAATTGGCCTACTTCAATGCCGAGTGTTACCGTATGAATGGAGAGAAAATTCTGGCGCTAGCCTCAGGGTGAGAGCAGCTTAATAGGAGAGAGAGACGCCCTGATCGATACGCACATGAAACTCACCACTTCCTGTGTTTTCTCATCCTTCATTGCAAAATCGTAATAAGAAAATATTGAGCAGTACTGAATACTAGTTTTTGTTTCCTCCTAGGCATCAGGTTTCCTTTCATTAGATCGAATCAAGTTGAAATATAGGGTTTTCACTTTGCATTAGAAATTTATTTTCTTTACGAGTCATGTTAAGTTTTCATCGAGTATTTACCTGCGAAGTGAAGTTCCTGTTTTCGTTTCAGCATCTTCAAAGACCGCTCCTTCCACTATGATGTGTGTAACGTCTGTCTGGACAAACGGCTGGAGGGAAGACATTCTTGTCGAGAAAATTCAGGACATGATGAGTGCTGCATCTGTTTGGAGGTAATGGCTTACTCTTCGTGCTAACACTGTGTTGCTGCAAAACTCCCAGAGAGGGGAATTTCTCTGCCTTGTTCGTTTCACATCGTTTCTTGTTTGTCGCGTCTACTTGTTAGATGATTGTCCGTGTTTGTGGATTTTGTCATCCTCTGTACTGTATAATTAACATTTTGTGTTCTCATATAGTTGTGAAACATTAGGTTATTTTTTGTGTTCTACCTATAAATTTAGCTTTGTAGGTCAATATTTATCCCCGATTAATGTAAAGCAACTGCATTGTTTTCATTGCGGTTAAGTCTGGATTCCAATAAGGTAAATGTCTCTTCGTATCATTTATACATTGGAACGTTTCCTTTCTGCGAGTGTAGGAGTATGGGTTTCAAAAAATCTGTCTAAAGACACCCGTGACACTGGTTGCACACTAAATCAGCTTTGCAAGAGGAAATATTGGCCAATAGCTTTTTTCCTTTTGTTGTAATTATAGCCTTGTTCTCGACAGTGAAAGTGAAATTTGGTAAGTGCAATGTTTGCGTCATAAATCTAGCAATAGACTAAGAGAGCGCTGGCGCTTTTCTTTGTTAGGTTCTGAGTACAAAAGAAAGGGTTTTTATAGAACTATTCCAAAAAGAAATAATCGTAAAAGTTAAACCGATAGATAATACCTGTAAATACTTTTACTTAATGGACGTTTGGAACATTTATTTTCAGGACGCATTCAGCGGTTGTCAAATCCTGCCATGCTCACACAAGGTTCATAGAGAGTGTGCTATCGCAATGATACAGAATGGCGTGTAAGTATGCTTACAAATCATAATTTTATATGAGTCAATCAACATAACGAAGAACGCGTTAGTGTTCCCCTCCATTTCACGGTACCTAGTTAAAATTCTGAATCGGATTTGTATATGGAGTTGTGGCGAGGGCTTTTTTGTAGGAGTCAGTTGCCTGACTCTCGACGTCTGGCTTCGTGAACTGGAGTGTCAAAATCAATCATTGCTTTTTGCGTCTTTTCTCCTTTGAAGGAACTTGTCTTTGTTTCAACTGAATCTCTCACTATGTTTACTTCTGATTGGCAGTTGTAATTAGCTGGGTTTTGGTCTAACGACACTCGAGAGAAAAGCTCTCTTTGCATGCAGCCTTGGAAAGGTTCTGAATCCACAGCAATGCTGGATCGATTGTGAGCTTTGCAGTCTCCTTTACTTTTACCCGTGATTTGATGGTGATCTTGACTTGAATATTCTCGCGTTTAATTCAAACAAGTTTAAGTTGCATTCACCTGAAATGTTTCCTTTAAATTTGCAGTCGCAGCTGCCCAATTTGTCGCCATCCTCTATACAGTCAGACAAATGGCAATGAGTGAATGACAACGTCCATCTCAGGCTTTTCTCTTCCCGCCTCGTTGATAATATGGAGAGGACCCTGGGAATGGAGTTGAAAGGATGATTTTTTTAATATCCTTTTGATAATTGGTAGGATTTTTTAGACTTTAAGCACAAACTCTTTAACAGCTTTGGTACTTAAATTCAATGTGGGAGTTGTCTGATCGTTCGGGTACGAAGGCACTACCTACTCAGGACTTCTCAGGCCCCGACGATCAGACTACACAATCAAATCTTGCTCCGAGTTTAAATTAAATATTGTATTACCTTTTTCAGTTTGATTGATTGGTACGTTTTTACCGATACTCTGGCGAAAAAAAAATGCAAACAAACAAGGAAAAAACTGAACTAATATCATCGATTATTCTAAACGTATTACTATACAACACAGCATGTATTCTATAATGAATCGACTTATCCCAGGGGCTCTTTTCTTGCAAATTTTGGCAACTTCTCGAGTCATATTCTTAAATCTTAATCTAAGGAATAGTATAGCGGGTATTCGCTCAAAACGCAGTCCGTTCTGTTTCGTTTTCTTAGATTTTCCATAATTTGAATTTCAAAGCCATATATATCTGAAAAACAGCGTTTTCGGACCAATGATTACCAGAACTTTCAATAAACAGGCTCCTGGGCAACCAAAAAGACTAAATGTATAAAATGGAACGTAAAATTTTGCATTTACTTTTCGTATAACTTCTCGTTCATTGGTTGTTACCAGACCACACTCCGCTTGAACGGTGAGCACAACTTATTAAGAGGCTACCTCATATCTTCTTATCCCTGTTAGGCAAAACTATATCACCAGTTTCATTTGCCAAGAATCTCGGGGTATATATTACTCAATATCTTACCAATGATGTACATATCACTAAAACAGCCTCTAGTTGCATCAACAGTTGGTAGAGATAAGTAGAATTAAACACCTTTTACACAAGAAAGTACTTTTATTACTTATAAATAGCTATGTTTTTAGTAAACTATTTTTATTTTCCCTCAGTGTGGGGAAACACATCTAAACGTTATCTGCTCAAACTGAAATTGGTACAAAATTTTGCTTCAAGAGTTGAATCAGGTTTAGGGTAGTTCGACCATATCTCTTAGGTACAGAGATCTCTTACATGGTTATTCAATGACTTAGTTTTAAAATTCAAATGCGTAAATGACATAGTCTTAGAATTCAATTGTGTAAATGGCATAGTCTTAGAATTTAAATGTGTAAATGGCTTAGCTCCAGATTATTTAGGTAAATATTTTGTTAAACGTTCAGCAGTTCACAACAAGAACACAAGGGGAGGTAACAGTTTTGTGGTCCCTTGAAGTAGATTGTCAATAGGACAAAGGACATTTTACTTTCGTTGTCCAGGAGAATGGAATGGGCTTGCCGACAATACTAAGAGCACCAAAGAAATACATAGTTTTAAGCATATAATTTTTAATAATATGTTTCATACGAGGTAATTTTGGATATATTTTGAATTACTCAGTATTATGTAATAGTTAATTACCAGGATTATGTAATAGTTCACATTGTGACTGAAAAGCCCTGTTGAAGGGAGTCTCAATAAAGTATGTATGTATGTATGTATGTATGAATGAAACACTGCGTAAATACGTCGCCTACTGTGGGTTGAGTGCTGAATCGAATCATCATATAAAGTACAAAAATTATGAATAACGAATGATTTAGTGAATTAGCTTAATGAAGAATACAGCATGCTTTTTAGTAAGTTTCTTGTTTATTATTTTCCTTAAAAAGGCGTAATCTCAAATAAATTTGAAGTTAAAGAATTTAAAGTTCCACCGTATTCTCAAATTGAACCGTTCAGTCACATGGTCGTCGTAAAATAGAAATAGTATCGTGGGCTTGAAATTTCAACGTTTGGATCAGTATGACGATGTTTAGAGAAACTGTCAAGAAGCCATGCTTTTAATGTAGGACACTAAACTCCTCAGAATTTATATCTCAATCATTCGAAGCTCTAAACTGTCTCTGAGGGTTAAGAAATAGAAATTAGAGAGCTCATGAGTTAAATCTTCGGGTCAGGCCACACTCAGACGCTCTATCACTGGGCCACAGAGACTGTAAGCTTAGTCAGCTCCTACTAAGCTCACATGTGACACATCCCGCAAACTGCTAGGATCGGCAGTGACAAAAGCTGTGTGTGAGTTAATGTTGTAAGAAAGACGGTGAGTCCTATTTTTTTTCTTCGTTCCACGCTCGTAACACTAGAGGCGGAAAAAATATTTCTTCATTTTCCTACTGAGCTGAAGATTCATCATTTTTCTTATTCTGCACATGATGCTTTCAACATTGTTGATCTTAGCAGTATGCAGAAATGACTTAGCTCATCTTGGAGTCTCTGTGGTTCGTTTGCAGAGCATCATGCAGGGCGCGAAGTTCTGAGCCTCGACTCTTTATGACTCAGCATTTTTTCTATGTCCAATAGTTTTGACCGAATCAAAGAAAAAAAAAACTTTCTTCATGTGTTTATCCAAAATAAATAAACAACATAAGATTTCCACTGATCAGGAATGGATCTTCTGAGGAAGGGGAACACAAGTATCTAAGGAGTTCGGTACTCTCCACTTTTAGCACAAAAAAATACATTTATGTGGCTCAGAGCCTCCTAGCCTTAAGTTATAAAAAAAATTAAGGTGGCTCTGTGCATGATCTACAGATTTTGTAAAAAGTTATCAGGAAGAACAATCTGGATATGCTAACTATAAGTCTTTGATAAAAAATAAATATTTCAAAAGATAATAAAGATTCGGCGGTGGAGGATGTATATGTAATAAAAATTAGTGCTAAAATTATTGTATAAAAATTAGATAGTTGTTTGATACCCATGATGCGACATATGCTAATTTTAAAAGAAACATTGTTTCACGTGATCAAGTCGTAAATTTTAAAACGTGGGGATCAACTTTGACGGACACCACAAGAGTGGCTGCGTTTTTGGGGACAGTTGGAAAGTCAAATTGATGAATCCAGTATCCCTGAGCTCACGAATGTCTCCTATTTGAAATAATTAGTGAATTTGAAGGTGCGACATCTCATCGATGGTTTTTTTTTGGTATTCTTTTTCTGGTTGCTTTAACCGTGCAAACAAAGAAATTGCGGTGCACATTGCGGTGACCATTTCTGTAAACTTTTGATTTCATTCTTCATTCCCTAATTATTTTTAAAACTGCAAGGCCATGTATCCTTGAATGAAGTGAACTGTAACTGGGGAAAATGGTAACTAAAGTGAATATGAAGTCTCCGTAGAAAGCACTCGAAAGCGTATGCGGTGTATTTTCCGGTGAAACTAGTCATTTTCTTTCGCTATTAGAGAAGCACAAAAATAATATTTTTGCCGAGCGCTTTGGTAGAGAACCTGAATGCAAATAATGAAAAACCAAAAGAATCAAAGTTAAAAAAAGATAATCCGATGATTTTTTTTAACTTTGAAGAATAACTCATCCTGATATACTGATTGTAATTCAGCGATACAAGTGGAGACTCCCAAAATCCTTATATGCTCGTGTTCTGGGTTCCGGAGAGCTCGATCGAAGCTCCATTCCTTGTTTCTGCGAGTCATAACGTCAATATCCGCGGAAGCTGCGAGCAGATTCATATTATTTGCATTCAGGTTCTCCATCAAAGCGATCAGCAAAAAGAAACTCTTAGTGTATACTTCTTTGATAGCGAAAAAAAATGACCAGTTTTCCCGAAAAATCCGCCGCATACGTTCGGTTGAGAAACCAAACTTCCCTCTAGCCACAATTATATCATATTAGACGATTTGGTGTGTAGTATCGCTAGGTGTTTTGACGAGCCCGCAGGGCACGTCAAAATACAAAGAAATTATTACTGACCAGAGTAATTCTAAATATGCCTGCACGTGTCATTGGCTTATCGATTAATACAGAACCAATAAGCTTACTTCCGGACTACTTCATTTGCACAGAGGTATCAAGAAAAAATTTGCTGTTTATACAATCGAAAATTAATGCATCAGGTAATGTGATGTAACAGAAAAAGGTCTGACCCCATAGAATTTGCGTTGCGGATAGAAATGTTAAGTTATTTTGGTATGAGAAGAACAGGTCGCATGCTGTACGCAAAAAATTACAATACCATATGATCGATGCGTGGCAAATTTTGCGATAGGCTTCAAATGATTCAGTGGGATTGATTGTCGTTGGCGCTCGAATAAACTTCCACGTTCAGACAGCCAGACATTCAGACATTCATTAAAAGTGCACTGACGTCAAAAATAAATATAATGTTGCCTTCTGTTGATGAGAAACTTCATTTTCTTTCAATTTTTTTTTTAAGTCAAGTGAAAACAAAGAACACAGAAGACATTGCACGTGTGAAATCTGCAGTTTGCTCAAAAGGGAGGTAAAAGGTCATGCTTAATAACCACATGACAGGAACGATGAAAGCGTCTCCTGGTGGTTTTTTTTTATGGCTTTGAGAGAGTTTTTAGGAAAAAATAAATCTTTTGTCATAGATCATTGGCTGATCGATGAATTAAAAAACAATGTTTTTGTAGAACTGATGTCAGTATTGGTGTAGAACTGAGAAGTCAAACCTGACTGAAACAAACTGCGGTTATAATTTTGTCGAGTTAGACAATATACTGGATCGAAACATCGGAGACTAATCCCGAAACTGATCAAGTAAGTACTTTATAGCCAACAAGGTATTAAACAGGTACCGTCAGTTAGGACATATTTTTTTAACATATGTGGCCTTTGGGGAGAGTAAAGCAGTGCGCCAGTATTTACAATGTAAATATTTCAAAACTATAAATGAATTGAGTCAATCGTTCTGAGAATAATTCAGTCCCACCAGCTTCAAATCCACGGATACTCACTGATGTGCAAATTTCTACTTTACTCATACATAACGGGACGATTGTCTGAATGTGGACTAAGAAAAATTTTATGAAATCTTCGGGATCGGGATTGGCTGGTATAAACCGTCGGGATTACGGAATTGTGAAAAATTTTAGTCGGGATCGCGGGATTGAAGAATCCATTGGGGACCCTCGTAAATGATTGAATCTCACGTATGACACGTACAATGCAGAAGTGAAAATCGTTCGACTCCAAATGGTGGAACTTGGCTCATGAGTGTAGTGAATGTAGCCGGAAAACTACATCCAGTCACTTTTAATTTTTCCTACTCTACTTTCTGTTTGTACAACATTGGTTTCCTTCAGTTGCAAATACATGTATCATGGAAAACGAAGCTAACGGTTTGACAGACTCCTCCGTGGCCAGACACAGTACAGACCATACCTTACGCTTGGAACTAATTTCTCGTAATCAAAATGGCTCACGCCATGACCAAGGCACAGGGATGGGGGCAGAGGTAAGAAACATTGAATACAGTATAGCCTTAAAAATAAAGAGAGGGGAACTGATATTGCCTGTCTGGGACTACGTAGCCGGCCGACTAGGGGAAGGAGGACGTTGTAAAAGCAATTCACCAAAATTGAAACTGAGATCACAGCTTTTATTTACTGCGACACAAAAACTGGAGCTATAAGGCCGAATGATCCAGAAACTTTGATCGCAGAGGCTTAGTCAAAAATTGATTCGGAAAATTACAAAATAATGTCACGAAAATCGTTATTGTTTCCCGGTTGCGACTGCCCCTTGAAGGTACTTTGCGATATCTTTACAACAAAAATATTGTCAGTTTTTATTTAATTAAAACAAAAACATCTCATAGATTTATAAGGCATCAAAACGAGCATTCCATGCGAGTAAAATGATTCTAAATCGCCCGCTCGCAGAGTTTGCCATATAATAAACATTTTTGCAAATTATCCTATTTTGTTTCGTTTCTTTAGATTGTCGGGTCAAACAACACTGCTATCGACTCGTCTGCAACCGGTTTCCCTTCGGCCAAAGTCTTCCCAACGAACATTCAAGCTTCAACTCTGTTTGCATTGTCTGCACTGAACATAAGACCTTGGAATATTGAGTCTTTAGAGTCCACGAACAACAGTCCTCTTGCATTGGAACAAGGAGTAGCCAGAGCAAAGGTCTAAATGAACAGGAGAATGCGGGAAAGACAACAGCGTGAATTGGAGCGGGAAGAACTTCAAGCGGACCAGGACAGAAGGGAAACAGAGATTAGAATGAGAAGAAATAGAGATATGATAGAAAGAGAGAGAAAAGAAGAAGAAGTTCTAGTGGATGGAGAGAATGGCAAGAGGCAAAAGAATAATGCAATAAGAGGAGGGATTTACTAGGTACAAGAAACCTTGTTTTATACAATATTCCTATTGCTTTAGAAATTTTTGTACAAAAGTAGTTAATATACATTTTCCCGCAAGATGCTGGTCTATGTAAACACCTAAAAAATTTAATGGAAGAATTAGGTCTTCCGCTCTGTAATACCCGCAAAAACATCCGCAGGGCATTCCCACTTAAAATGTGAATGACTAATTAATCGTGGCGTCAACATGAACCGAACCCAATCCCCCGCAAGAAAAACCCAGTGAGTTTTTCAATTCTTCGTCAAATTATTCGTAGCCCACTCTCCGCATTGCTTGTTTACCTAGACTTAGCAGATGTAACTCCAAGTTTGTATGTATATGGCTCAGGCACAAACACTTTTCGCCTTTTTGTTTTACTTCTTAAAAGATTCATCGTCTCTTTACCTTGATAAAGCAAACAAAGCTTACTAAATTGCTCAGTCCTTGGGTATGTATAATTAATTTTGACAGCCAAATATTAATGTATCGTCTCCTGAAGAGAGTGTATTTGTAAATTGTCTCGCACACAGAAAGCGCTTTCGGTTTTTCTTCCGTTTTCCCTCGTCATAATCAAGAGGATTTTATCTCACCACATCAGCTTCATTTTTGGTGTTAAATCTACAAAATTGTATCTGCTTTCATGAGCAATCTGTAACCGATTTACTTTTACAGTTGCAGTCGACTCCCGATGACTCGAACCTTAGCTAACTTGACATCGCGCCAACTCGAACCGAAATTGATGATGATTACCCTTTAATGTCCGTCATACATTAACCGCAATTTTATCCTCGATGGCTCAAATCTCCTGCTGCCCCTTCAGGTAATTCTCTTTAGATTTTTACCCTCTATAACCCGAATCACGGTAAGAAACAAGGACTTCAAAACAAATTAAAACCTAGAAAGCATTCCCTAACACGTAGCCACTAGGCAGACAAATGCCTTAGCATCGTCAACCACGAAACAGCTGCTATACCAAATTTATCAGTCACACCGAGAACTCATAATTCCACTGTAGAATGACATTGCTTTTATTATCCCTTTATAAAGACTTAAGCGCTAAGGAAACTTGAGGAGTCACTTTTCTTCTCTCAGTGATTTTATTTATAGACTGTTGGCAGGTGCCCATCGTTGTGGCGCTGTAATCAAGGTTCTTTTGTTGATAATTCCTTTCAGACGTGACTTGAAATTGGATTTTGTCTCGGCGCCCAACATGATCCCCTCGGCAATTTCCAAAGCGGATGTCGGCTTGCTTCCCTCAGCATAACAAGTGATCAGTTTTTTACAGGACTTATTAATTTACATATGACCTCGGGAAGTTAAAACCCCTGAAACGTTATTGATCTCAAACTCCCTGTTGCGAGAATCATTACTTTTTGTTGAGCCTGATTTTCTCTAGAGACGCAAGCACAAACGAAAGCATCACAACGCTTATTTCACCGTGAAAAAGGCCCGATGCAAGCATGAACACAAATGCAAGAATCAAAATGCGTCCTTTTCGTTGGGCTTGTATCTGTGCTTGTCGACGTTCGTTTTCACTCGGTGTAATTACCTAGCGCTAGAGCTTGCGCACTAATGAAAAGCAGGCTTATGCTCCAAAAGCATAACTGGTTTTTACCATAACTTAAGCCAGTTCTTTCTTTTGAACTGCTGACACCCCTTGATTTGCTCGACCACGGGTAACAGAAATTAAAATTAGCAAATCAAACTTGTGAGAAAGGTCTATTTGAATCCTCTGGAGCGAGTCCGTTATGACTGAATCGTAAGAACTTCCTTGTGACTGGATCTTTTTGGCCAGTTGTGGGAAAAGTAATTGAATCGTTTGGCCCCCGAAGTCGTTGCATCCAAGGGCCTTCTCGGTTTTGAAAGTATCATCATTTTTAGAACGGCAAGCCCCTTAGTTGCATCGATTGTGTCTTCATTTTGACGGGTTGAGAGGAGGTCAATCTTTGGACGTCATGGTCAATTAGCCTGATCCGGTAAAATGGACTGATAGATAAAAGAAATTGATTTAGGGGATTCCCCTTCTTTCAAGTGCAGTTTTATTTTTGTTTTCAAGATTTCGAGAATATTCGGGGTTGCGTAAAATATCTTCAAGTGTACGTTATCAACAAAAAAAACTGGTGGTATTTCGAGTGAAAAACAACGGTAAATGAAAAGATGTAGATAAGATGGAAAAACCAGTCCGAAACACCGACAGAAGGAAGGAAAGAGCTAATAAGAAAGTTTTTGCAGCAAATTGTTAATGGCCAGATTGAATTTGAATCTTGAATTTTATTGTTTCTAAGAACTTATAAGCGTGTTATTTCGCCTTGTTTCGCGCTAATTCTTTTTGCGAAGTCCTACGTCATCAGAATTATTTTTTGGAATCTTTTCATTTTTGCGCTAATTATCTTTAAGTATCGCATATTTGTTTGGTTACCTGGTGAACACAGTGGTTACTATCATAACAGTTAGAAAAGCCTTTTAAACTGTTGTACCGATCATTGTGCCATGGTAAGGGAAGAATAAATGGTAAAATGATTTTTGAACTTTTCGTTTAAACTCTGAAATTCCTTTTTTTCTTAATATTGTGTGGCCCTTTATCTGGCAAACAGCTTGTGCGAAACATCTCGAGAATCTTTCCTTACGTTGCAGTTAGCCTATATAATACCTGTTAGTTGGTCTTTGCACATTGACCGTAAGACGGGTTTTGGAATCTGCTTCCGAGAGTGAAAGTCACATGTAAACGATGGACTAGTTATTCTTCCAACTCAGGAACTTCGATATTGACGAGGTCCCGTAGATCCAGCAACATGCAGTAGCAAGACCGTATTTAAATAAGGTATGTAATCTGTAGCCCTAAGAAGTCAAACGGTATTTGAGTCGATTTTATACTTTGGGTAGGCTTATCTACTTCGATATAACATCACAATTTCCGCTTTTCCAGAGTCATATGATTTGATACAGTGGTATGAAAACTTGATTTAAAAGCTGAGTTTTCCGCTGGTATCTTAAAACAAGTTGGCAGAAGTCATAAGCGCTTAACAGACACCAGTCATAACATATGAAAAAAAATACCTCCATCTGGCTAATAGGGAGAGCGAGTTTCTCCGAAATGTAAAGCGATGCGGTCAAATCTCTAAATTATCACGACCGGTCGACAACCAGACACAGCACAGCTTAAAAAGGTTATGTTTGTGTTATTCCGGTAACCAGATTGAACCGGCTCTTATAACTTTTATGTTCTTAGCAGGGGTGTTCAATTGTGATCCTATTGTTCTTTTTGTTTTAAATACTGTTCTGTACGAAAAATTAAGTTAAGTTACCGTGTTGAGCAAAATGTATGACCTTTCAAGTTTTCATCCCAGCCTGAGTATTTATACTGAGCAGAATGAAACAGAGAAATGAATGATTCGGCGAGACCTCAGAAACCGAAACTGGAAGTCTTGGGAGGTAATTGATTGAATCAAACATGATTTGCAAGTCAAAAGTGCAAACATGCAAAGTACAAAAATCCAATGTACGCATTCTCGTATCGTGAAAGTGAGGTATCATTTATCGTTTTCTTTGAAATTCGCAATTATAGTAAGTTATTGCAAAACTATTTTAATTACAATGAATGAAGAACTTTCAGCAACGGGCTTGGAATGTAACAGAAAGATTGTTTGTCAGGGCCATTCCACGAAACGTTACGCAAAGGCTCATTTCCTCTTTCCTTTCTGCATGAGATCAGCGGACTGCATGAAACAGATGTGTATGGTGTGAGTTAAAGGCACACTACTGTATGTGAAGTTTTCTAGGCAATAATCTTATCTCGAGGGCAATTTGGAATAGGTAAGCTCGAATTAATTTTTAAAAGATTAATAAAGCTCGCGATCCTCGAAAAATTCATGGGTCATAGCGGAAAAACCATTTTATAAAGAGACATGTCGACTCAAATGCGTTATAAACTCGTTCAGCTTTTTGATTCCCGGCCATTCGTCAATTACCAGATAGTAAGCACTTAGCTTCTCTTGTGAATAGAAACCTAAGTATTTGGCTGGATGCCCAGGGAATGTTAATTACTAACGTAGCTACATGCTACTATTTTTAGTACATCACGCAATAAATTTCAAATTTGAGCGCGAAAGTCGTTACCTTGTCCTAATACATTACAGGTTCTGGATTCCGCGCCAGCATAACTTACGATGGGTACTTCTGCCTAGCTGATGATTTCTCTATGGTAGATATCAATGATAATTTCCAAAGCTTTGTATTTGTAAAATCTGTAGCTTATTTGCATTGATATTTCACAAATTACATCTTCAAACACATGCTTACATGTATAGGAGTGTAACATATTTGGCACCAATTTACCCTTGCTTTTACATTGGAATATATTCTGTAGACTTGTTATCAAACTTTTTCTGTACGATCTATCTTAATTAGTGAGATGTAACTGTACTGGGCCGGAAGCTACTGATGAGTTCTGAGAAAACGGACAAACGAGGTAATAGACTTTTAAAAATCTGCAGCAGACACTTACAATAGTGTTAAGTAATTTTTTCTGACTTACAATTCTGCATATGTTTCCGTGATTGCTTTCGTAAAACGTGTTATGAGAAAGCTAACTTATAAGTGTTTCACAAGCGAGTGATCATTTTCAGTTTTATGTCCGCTTGTGAACGTTGTGGTGTAAAGTAATTCTGTAATTTGCACTTGTGTGGATTTAATGAATATAATCAATGCATCGGCTAAGTGAAAGAAAAATTGCGCCTTTAAGCGATAAAATGCAAACATGTTACTAGAAAATGATCCAGCGCTGAAGCTGTGCTGTTTTAATCGTCAATTTACGGAGTGAAATGCGTGACATGACACTCAACTTTAAGCGTGACTTGAGTGTATTTTACAGGGGGAAACTGTGTATCACTGAAAATGAATTAAAGAAGATGCTTTGTACGATTGTCCAAAAAATAGCCCAAGAAATAGTCCATCAGTCCAAGGGTCCAATGATCCAGTCTATATTTTACCTATGCTGTGGAGGCATAGATTAAATCATAAAATGATTGATTAGCATAATAATTGTTCACGATCCACAGCCCCTTGATCAGCCTCAGTGACTTGATTAAATATAGACACAATTAGTAAATCGCCTAATTACGTCCGATCTAAGTAGGAATCAGCGAGCTTATGTTCTTAAACTTTATAGTACTCTGTGAGGGGTTCTCTTTCCTTCTCAAATAAGAGCATCTGAAAGCTTTTCGCTTGGTATCTAGTTTTTGTAGGTTATGTCCTGTCAACTAATCCAAATGTAAACAAACTCAGGAGTGTTGAGTGACATGGGGTGACGGAATGTACATAAAAGTATTAATGTTGCTCAGACATCTATATCCATTTCACTTCCACAACCAACGGGCTCTTTACCCACGTCACGTAACAACTGACTAGTGGGAGTCAAATCGTGGACGGGCTCGAACAAAGAAACTTGCCCTTGTGTTTGTGCGTCAAATACGAGTTCAGTCAACTCTAACTCTTTGGTAAAAATATATCGTTTTCCTGGCGGCTTCAACAGAAAAGTATTTATCCTTCAGGCCTTTTTTTGTTTTTTGTTTTCATTTAACGGGAGAGACAACTTGACAAAAGGTCACGCGAAATGTTATTGTGAAGTCGTGGATTTGTGAAACGTCCGTTTAAGGACCTCTCATTATTTATAATGGGGGTGGTTGATTGGCAGTCAATTTTCTAAAGTCCTCCCTCATACTCTGTTTTAACAACTTATCTCTCAATGACTATTCCCTTAATACATATAAAGAAAAAAAAAGCGGACTCTGTCAAGGATCGGTTTACTTCATGTTTTCATTTTTGTCCAACTGTTTTAAATAAGAATGAATGTTATATTATGGTGGAGCAAAGTAATCTGTAGATAAAGTTTACAACCATCAATATCATCATCACCGTTATTTAATTTAAAGGAACTTACTCCAAATGAACCAGCTGTTTTCTCTATTCTAGAAACAAGGAAAATGGATCCCCCAGACAGAATCGAATTCCTTATGTTAACGGTTAACTATCTGGAACAGGGGAACTTAGTTCAAGCGAAAGAATCATTACGAAAAAATCACCAGTATTTTCAAGACTTGTCGCCAAGTGATTTGTCAAAATCCACTTTACAGGAGATAGAGATAGTAAACAAGGCAGAGAAAATATCGATAGAGAATGTGGCGTGGAGTCTTCGAACTGGAGTAATTTTGTTGCCCCAGACGTCTGCAAAGAACAACTTCTTTGTCCGCTTCGCCAATGTAGTTGGTGCTGTTGCTTTAATCACGATTTGTGTTGATATAGCTGAGAAAGTATTTGGGCAGTTAAAAGTGTACATTGAGAATGCTGAAGACGAAGAATCAGTTATTAGCCTTGGAGTTGCCCTTAATAACTTAGGTTGCGTGTATATTAACAAAGGAAGTTTTCAAAACGCAAAAGTTAGTCTTCAAAGAGCTCTTGCAATGTTTGAGGTAGTCAAAACAGGAAAAGAGTGTGTCACTGTCAAGGAGAAAATAGCAACAATAACAAATAACTTACGAATGGTGCATCAGGCTCAGAGGAGCCATGTAGCTGACATGCAATTACAAAACGATCTCCTTTCTAACGTAAGCCGCTTTGCCATACAACCAAGAATCACTGCAGTTGTTGATTACAATACAGCCCTTACCTCTCTGGATAACAGAAATCTTAGAAAAGCTTTGGACGAACTTGAGACTTTAAAAGCATTTTGTGAAACAAAATTACACCAAAACAAGGGACTGTTAACCTGCATTTTGTTAAAAATCCGTTTAGTTTGTTTGAAGCTTCAAGCCTCTAGTGGGACCACGACTTTTATTGATACTAAGATTTCGACCTTTCAAGGGCTGAAGGAACTTGTTGATATTAGTACAAACTTTTCGTTAGACTTCTTAGTCACAATTGTGGAGACGGTGGCCGACATTCACCTTTATCAAGGTAATCTTGACCTTGTCTGTAGCTATTTCTCCTATCTTTTACCGCTTGTTCGTGAAAGATGTGGTGCAGATCACACAACAGTTGCTTCCATTCTGTCAAAACAAGGACTTATTTTCCTCCACTTGGAAAACTTCGCATGTTCTAGGCAATGCTTTACCGATGCATTGGAGATTTTCACGGGAGCTTTTGGTGCTATTCACCCCGATGTTCTCAAATGCAATGCAGGTCTTTCTAGGCTGGAATGGCTCGATGGATGTGAAGAAAAATCTTTAACGCACAGTCGGACAGTTCTGGAAAATGTGGAAAGGATTTGCCAAGTCTCATTTGAGTGTCAATTGAAGCCAAAATTCATTGAATTGTTTTCACAAAGCGGAAGAACACCGTCTCCTCATGTCGATCACGAAGAACAACTAAAACTCGAAACTCTGGTTTCTGAGTTTGGTATGGAAATAACAAGGGTTCTCAACCAGCATCAACTGACTGATCTCGGAGATTGTCCAGGAACACTATCAGAAAGTGATAATGTTGTGGTTTCCTTCATCTGCAAGGAATTATGTGCAAAGCTGAGCTTTAACTGGTTCAAATTTGGTCTTTGCTTGTTTAACCTTGGAGTGGATCAAAGTGTCGCCTTTCTCTTTCTCTCGTGTTCATATGCAAGATTGTTTTACGATCATTTTGATTGTTCTGAAGTCATTTTACTGAAAGTGATTTTTGTTGTGTGTCATCTCAAATCTAAGACGTGTCAAACCTTCCCGAAAGCTCAAGAGAGATTAAAAAATGAATTCGGACGGTTGAAGAACTTCATTGAGGACAAAGCGAAGAGATTTGATAAACCGGAAAGCAAAACTATATTTTTTGACGAAAATACAAACTTGATGATTGCTCTGGCAGTAATCCTTCAGTCGTTTGTAGAAATGGAAATGTTCGAGATGATAGCTGATGTGCATAGTTTATTTTCTTTCCTGTCAAACCAACAGTCTCCGCAGGTACCTCACGTAGTTCTCGTTGAAGAGTTTCGGTTTGCGTTTTTTAGTTCAAACATACAATGTCTTGGCAAACAAGTTATGCATGACCTGATCTTTTCGACGCCTCTTGAGAAGAACAATCGAAAAATCTCAGACGGAAACGATGCAGATACTCCCTGCAACTCTCAAAGTATGGAGATTACAAAATCTTTACATAAAGATGACAACTTTGGAGAAAGGAAATCGAGGCAAATTTTCAAAACTCTGGCACTCAAAACTGATAATACTCAGTGGAAAGGATCTTTCAGATTTCTTGTGGAGTGTCCAATATCTCGTGGAGTTGACATTTCAGTACTAAATAAAATAAATGTGTGGAGTGTAAATGCAGTAGAAGACAGTCTGCCTCACTTGATCTCACGCAGCCATCAGAACATAGAATTGGCAACACAATATTTCCTAGAATTGGAACTCCTAGCCTCTGCGGAAAGCACTCTTTCTTCGATTTCTGGTGATTTTTCCCTTTTGCCACTCGTGCTATCGGCAGCTAAGGATGGTTCAGAATCTGAAACGAAATCTCCGGTTCTCGTCAACCTAGAGAACACTTGTGAAGGAAGCCTAGAATTTATTTTCCAAGACAAAGTTTTTGCGAATTTTCTATTCGGAAAGCTTTTAAAGCAAATTTTAACCAATGAAGACGAGCTTGGTGAGGTTGTGAACGTGGTTATCAAAGACAGCCAACTCGTGTTGAAAATCCAAGGTCCACCCATAGTGCAAATAGTAATTCAGTGCCATGAAGACACCATCAAAGTGAAAACCCACTTGATTCACTATTCTCAAAGCCTTAAAAAAATTGAGATTGTCCGAGAAATAGTTCCACCATGCAAATGCTCTCTTATTGAGATGGTCATCACTGACAAAATGGAAAAATGTGCTCGCAGTTTTGGCATTCATTTTGAGGCAAAAAGTGATAATGCCTGGTGTACTGCCTCATATCTGACTGGAGACGCAAAGGATATTTCAATGAGAGTAAGTGTTTTGAAAGTTGTATTCATCACTGTAGGTTTGAAACTTGTTTTTCAACTATGATGATGAATCCTTGTTATGCAACGATTCATCTACAAAATGTAAAATCCAGCTTACCAATATAACAAAATCAAAAATATGACCAAGTCAGAGGGTGAATGTTTCTTACCGCCTTTTCAGCTAACTTCAGGGATTTATGCATTATATTGAAGAAATCTAAAATTTTGTCGTCTTTCAAATTTAAGAACGACTTCTTGTTGCCTTAAACCCCATAGAAGGATTAGAAGTTAATTTTTGGCTATTGTTATAGTTTTTGATTCGTTCTTTTCCTAGGATCACCAGCCGCTAGAAATGCAGCTTAAAGCCGAACGTCAAGGCCGTATTTCTCCTCTCCCAACCCTGCTTTCGAGACAGTCCCTCCTGTCGGAGTCATCGACTCAAACAGATTCCTTGAGTATTCCCTCAACATGTGATCTTAGTACTCAAACAGAGCTCAGTGACTCTGATGAGTCTGGAAATCTGGTGGAGCCCACATCATCATCCAGTGAATTAAGTATATCATCATCATTACCTCAAACGTCATCGTCATCGTCATCATCATCTCCATCTTCATCATCGTCATCCTCCGGTGAAGAAGGTACAGTTGAGGTCTCCAGAAGGTCAAGGTCAGGGCCGGCAGAGAAAGGTAAATTATCAGTGAATTCCGTCCATTTGTGTGGTTTAGAACTTGAAAAACGAGAAAAAGAAGTTCCAAAATGCGAAAATTCGGAGGAAGAAAGATCTAGCATGGCTTATCTCAGTGTTTCAAAGTTCAACGATATTAGCAACGGTGCAGAGGAAGGACAGATAAATCAACCACTACTCATTCCGCCATTAACCTTGAGGGTTCAAACGGAAGGCAAATTACGTGAGAATAAAGAAAACTTTGAGAAGTTTACTCAAACCAATGATTGGCTGGGGCATTCTATGGATGATGAAGTTGATGGAGCTATAAAAAATGCTTCGTGCGGTAGTTCTGCAATCCAAAATTGTCATCCTTGTTATTCCTCAACTGGATCTGCTGAACCACCTTTTCAAGGGGAAGGTGGTCTATCCGAGAACCTTCCACGAGTTACTGACCAGGCGGAGCGTCATGGTGGTGCCACTGCCTCAACCAGCTGGTGCAATGATGTCACGGATGAAAACCGAAGAAATAGAGAACGTAAAGTCGATTCTAAGTCACTGAAGATTTCTCAAGAGGGCAAAAACAAGAGTAAAGAGCATCTATCAGGAAGAAGTCACAACACAACGCCTAGGAAATTTCTAGGCATAAAGGGTGGTAGACAGGATTCATTTTTCTCAAACAGGAGCCTAGGTTACGAGAATTTCGAATCGGTTATTAACTGGAACGACAAGGACGGAAAGCCGGAGAGGGTTAGACCACGAGATGATATGCGAAACACCATAGAATCAAATTTCTTTGGTATAAGGCCTTGCTTCCTTGCTCGCCACACAGATGACAGTGGTATTACCTCTCCTATCGATGACATGGGGAATACAGCGGAAAACGCCTATGGAGGGTCTTCCAACACCTTCTCAAGGCATCAAGGGTCATCTTGTTTCACTACTGAGCAAGGATATCAAGTTACTTACTCCTTTCAAGCACCATCGTTTCATTCTGAAAGTTCAAAGGTATCTGCTAACGCACAGGGTCCAAATCCTCATAGCTCCTTCGATCCTAACCCTGCAGTATGGGGTCAACCGGTGCCTGCTCGTCCTCTACTTTCTCTTCCCTGCAACGGATCGGAGCATCTCCAAACCCTTTCCTGCGATGACCCGCGAATTGTAGTGACACCTCCGCATGCTTTGATCAATGATGACTCGCCGTTAGCGCTAACACCCCTTTTACCACAACAGAGAAAAGTCAAGGATGAACGTACTGTTCCTGAAGTACAAGGAGAGAGAAACTCTGATTTTAAAAAGATGAATGGAAATCCTGCATGTTTACCTAATACCACTTCAATTGCACAAGGCCTGATCTCCCCTGAAATGGAAGTCTCTGCTTTACCACAAGCAGCCATGAACAGAAATCTAGCTTGGGAAACAAGAACAACTGTAGATCAGGACACTGCTTACCAAGGGCCACTGGGTGTCTTGAACGAAACTTCGTCTCTCTCAAATGATGATTCCTTAGCTGACCTAGAGCGACGAGTAACCGAAGCCTGTTCCTTTGTCGAAAAAACCTTGAAAATAAGGGAAGTAAAAGAAAAGGCAATGAAGGAAAAAGAACGAAGAAGAAAAGAAGAGCGGGCCAGGAAAGAACAACAAGCACGTGAAAGAAGAGAAAGGGAGGCAAGTGAAACAAGACAAACGGAACGCAGGAATGACAGAGAAGAAGTCAGCAACCCCATGAGTGGTGGAGGAGGAACACCTACGCAAACCTCCGCTGCTGCCGAGGGTCGACAATGGCTCTGTGAACATTATAGGCGGCTCTGTCGTGTCAAGTTCCCATGCTGCGGAAAATTCTTTCCTTGTCATCGTTGTCATAACAATTCTGGATGTTCAAATGATAATTCCAAAGCAAGAGAGGCGTGTTACGTTGAGTGCTCGGTTTGTAGCCATCAACAAGAGGTATTTAGACATATCATTTATTAGAAATTACATTAATGTGGAAATGGAGCAGTTATATTCAGACTATATGCCATTTGCTTTTAATGCTTTGTTGTTTTTTAAGATCAACCAGGACGCCCAAACTTGTGCCAGATGTAAAACAAAGTTCTCAGCATATTTCTGCTCTATGTGTAAACACTTCACGGGCACAGACAAAAATCCATATCACTGCACAAAATGTGGTATCTGCCGGTAGGTGAAACGATATTCATGGCGAAATTGCTCGATTTTCGTTTGTTGGATGATACTCTTGTTTTCCAAAAAAATAAGGGAGTAATTGGCCTGCTTCGATATCAAGTGTTACCGTATGAATAGAAAGAAAATTCTGGCGCTAGCCTTGGGGCGAGAGCAACGCTTATAATAAGAGAGAGACAAGCCCTGATCGATACGCACATGAACCTTACCACTGCCAGTGTTTTCTCCTCCGTCTTTGCGAAATCGTTTTCAAAAGATATATCAATTTTTGCTTCCTCATAGGCATCGGGATTCCATTCTGTAGATCGAATCGAGTAGAAATATAGGGTTTTCACTTAGCATAAGCAACTTAATTTTCTTTACGAGTCATGTTAAGTTTTGCTCTTGTATTTACCTGCGAAGTGATGTTCCTGTTTTCATTTCAGCATCTTTAAAGACCGCTCCTTCCACTGCGATGTGTGTAACGTCTGTCTGGACAAACGGCTAGAAGGAAGACATTCTTGTCGAGAAAATTCAGGACATGATGAGTGCTGCATCTGTTTGGAAGTAATGACTTACTTTTCGCTTTAACACGGTGTTGCTGAAAAACTTCCCGAGAAGGGGATTTCTCTGTCTTGTTCGTTACAGATCGTTTCTTTTTTGTCGCGTTTACCTGTTAAATGATTGTCAGTGTTTTTGGATTTCGCTATCAGTTGTACTGTATTATTAATACTTTGTGTTCTGATATCGCTGTGAAACATTACGTTATTTGTTTTGTTCTATCTATAAATTTAGCTCTGCAGGTCAATGTTTTATGCTCGATTAATATAAAGCAACTGCACAGTTTTCACTCCTGTTAAGTCTGGATTCCATTAGATAATGTCTCTTTGTATCATTTATACATTGGAACGTTTTCCTTTCTGCTATTGTAAGAGCATAGACTTAAAAAAAACTGTCCAGAGACACCCGTGACACTGGTTGCACACAAAATCGACTCTGCAAGAGGAAATATTGGCCAACAGCTTTTCCCTTTTTTTGTAATTATAGCCTTGTTATTGACAATGAAGGTGAAATCTAGCAACATACTAAGAGAGCACGACTTTTCTTAGCTAGGTTCTGAGTACAAAAGAAAGCGTTTAATAGAATTATTCGAAAAAGAAATGATTGTAAAAGTTAAACTGATAGATAATACCTGTTAATACTTTTACTTAAAGGAAGTTTGCAACATTTCTTTTCAGGACGCATTCAGCGGTTGTCAAATTCTGCCATGCTCACACAAGGTTCATAGAGAGTGTGCCATTGCAATGATACAGAATGGCGTGTAAGTATGCTCACAAAGTCACGATTTTTTATGAATTAACTAACATAACGAAGAACGCGTTAGTGGTCCCCTCCATTTGACGGTATCTAGTTAAAATTCTGAATCGGATTTGTATGTGGAGTTGTGGTGGAGGCTGTAGGGGGAAGTTGCCTGACTCTGTCCATCTCTCGAGTTCTGGCTGCGTGAACTGGAGTGTCAAAATCAATCATTGCTTTTTGCGTCTTTTTTCCTTTGAAGGAAATTGTCTTTGTTTCAATTGAATCTCTCATTGGTTTGTGATGTTAACTTCTGACTGGCTGTCGTAATTAGCTGGGCTTTGGTCTAACCGTGACACTCGAGAGAAAATTTCTCTTTGCATGCAGCCTTGGAACAGTTCTGAATCCACAGCAATGCTGGGTCGACTGTGAGCTTTGCAGTCTCTTTTGGTTTTACCCGTGATTTTACAGTGATCTTGATTTGAATGTTCTCGCGTTGAATTAAAACAAGTTTAAGTTGCATTAACCTGAAATATTCCCTTTACATTTGCAGTCGCAGCTGCCCAATTTGTCGCCATCCTCTATACAGTCAGACAAATGGCAATGAGTGAATGACAACGTCCATCCCAGGAACTTCTATTCTCACCTTGTTGATAAAATGGAGAGGACCCTGGGAATGGAGCTGAAAGGACAATCTTTTTAAATTTTGATAATTTTCAGGTGTTCAGATTTTGTAGACTTTTAACATAAATTGTATAACAGCGTTATTGCTTAAATTCAATGGAGTTCTCTAATCGTCCGGTTAAGAAGGGGCTACCTATTCAGGGCTTGTCACGCTCAGGTGATCAGAATATACAATCAAATCTTGCTCCGAGTTTAAATTATTTACTTTCTAATCTTTTTTGGTTTGATTTATCGGTACGTTTTTAAATTAGTTTGACATTTCAAATTCGAACAAATGTAGTAAGCTTAGGTGCGTTAGGTGCAGGTGATATGTGGGTCTCCAGTATCAAACTATCAAAACATTATCGCTTGTTGTCAAATATCGACTTTTTTATACTAACAACCCTAAATTTGGAGAGGCAAAAATAAACAACTCGTCGATGATATTTTAATCTAAAGAATAGTATAGCGGGTATTTGCTCAAAACCCAGCCCATTCTGTTCTGTTTTCTTACATTTTCTATTCTTTGAATTTCAAAGCCCTTCGTATCGGAAAAACAGCATTTTCGGAGCTTTCAATAAACGGGCTCCTGGGCAACGAAAAAGACTTAATTTGTAAAATGGAACGTAAAATTTTGCATTTAGTTTTCATATAACTTCGCGTTCAATGGTTGTTACCAGACCACACCTCGCTTGAACGGTGAGCACAACTTATTAAGAGGCTACCTCATATCTCCTCATCCTTGCTAGGCAAAACTATCTCGCCAGTTTCGTTTGCTGGGGATCACGGGGTATCTGTTAATCAATATCTTACCTATGATGTACATATCACTAAAACAGCCTCTAGTCGCATGAATAGTTATTACAGATAAGTAGAATTAAACGCCTCTTATACAGGAAAATACTTTTATTACTTATGAATAGCTTTGTTTTTAAAATTATGAATGATTTCGAGAATAAACTGAATGCTGTTAGTTAGTTTCTTGCTCATTATTTTGTTTAAGAGCAACGGTCAGGAAATATCGACCATTGAGTGGCAAGAGTTGAAAAATGAATTTCGCTTATTTTCTGACTATAAAAAGCTACTAAGAATAGAAAAAATTAATGTATTTCTTTTCCTTCCGGAGCGCTTTAATTCTGAGAAAACTGAGAAAAACGAATTTGACCCGCGATGATCCCGAAAGGTCCCGCAAGCAAGTGTGAAATTGATATTTTAAAGTGACTTTTGGTCTTCAAGGAAAAACGATTCAAAGGATCATGACACCGAATTTTGATAGAGTGAGTGCCGTACTTTCCCAGAAACTATATGACTTATCTTTATTGTTGTTCATAAATAGCAAACAACGCGCAGGAAAGTGCTGTATTTTCAAACGTGAAAAATCCCGCAAATATCTCCTTAATTCAAATGTTTTTTTCACCATGTGATATAATTCAGATTTTCCTTTTAACTATGTCATTAGAGGGATTTAAGGTTGTCCTTGATAATATGTTAGAATCAGCATGGGTTTTCTTTACAGCGCCTCACGCGAAGGTTTTGAAATGACCGTAATTCATTCAAATTTTTTTACAACGGCTGAGTAAACAATTCTTGTTGCGTGACCGTAACGTCAAGCGGAGTTTTTACACAGCAGGCCAGAATATACACGAAAGCGTACTGAAAACGATTCTGATGTGAGCTTTTCGTCCTTTTTTATTGAAAAAAAGGTAGTCGGCCAAAGAGAGGTTGTTTTATCTCATTGTTAAGGTGGAAGTTTCCCTTTTCAGTGTAAGATGTTTTCCCTGATAAATATCAGGATGTAATTTGATTAGCTCTCGGCTAACCTGTTTAACTTTTATACTTGTTTTTTTCGCTTCCTTTGGTTTCAGAAGAATCGGAACAGAAAGACAAAAACTATAGATGCTTTTTAAATTGATATTTTCTTCAATTGTGAGGATTCATTTTTATTATTTGTTGAAGAAATGACAGAGTTGGCTAAAGCTCGAAGCAGTTTACTAGCCGTAGTAAATTGAATTAGTCAATTAAATGCAAAGAGGGAAAATTTAATTAGCGAAGTTGGAGTGAATTTGTTTTGCCAGCTTTGTGTCATCATGGACGTTAAGTGCTCTTTTAGATCCTTAGTCGGCGGTTCTTGCTCTTATGACCCCAGAGATAGGAGCAGATCAACTGAGGTTATTACATTTCTGAACTGCAAAAGAGACATCGCGGGTCATAAGTCTTCCTTGTCAATAACTGACGTAGAAACCGAAATCGAACTTATTTTGGGAAGAGTATCTACATCCTTTTCTTCGGAGTTAGACCTTTCGGAATTAACGACTTGTCCCCGGCACCGCTCATCTCTTGGTATTGGGTGGCGTCGAGGATCGAATCTGTGCCGAGTTCCTCCGCCAATCTCGAAGCACGGCGGACAAGCCCAAAAAAACGCAAAGGCAGAAAGAGGACTTGGCAAAAGTGCTTGTTATTTGATATGGAAGAAACTGGGAATTTTTATTCCAGTTGGTTCAGGTATGAATACATCATTTTTCATCTTTTTCAACCAAACAGACCAGCTCTAAAATGGCGGTCCAATCTGACACTTCAATTAAAGCACTTTGTAAGCACTTTTCTTTTTTTTTTTTTTTTTTTTGACTTTTTCAATAATTAGGTAGCCGTGACGGTCGCAAATTCAATAGCCTTTGTTTATTTACGTGCTTCTTTTCCTTTCATTATTCGAACATTTTATATTAGTGATTGTAGCAGCAAAAAGGTAAATTTAGAAGCCTTCACCGCACTCCTAAAATTACAGCTTTTTAAAGCAGATTCCCTGATGCCCTATAGATAGTTACAGGGAGACTCAGCCCCTAAAGGGTACCTTTATCAGGTTTCAGGTAAATCAAAGGGTAGGGAATTGAAGAGTTGAAGTATATGAAAGGGCAGGAAAATCTATCATTTAAGTTTTTTAAAACAGGTTCCCTTACTTGTGTAAATTAAGACAGTAGTTGTTCAGAATAGTGATTATATCGTATCAGCAAAAACCTGCATTTTCCATCGATTCACTCAACAGGTATTTGTCGCAACTGCCGGGTTAATCTTGACATGCAGAAAATAGGGGAGCTGCCCACAAAGCTTCCGGAGACCAAGAACCTTTCTTACGAGGAAACTGAGACCATCGAGACTTCTGTAAGTTCTGAACTGGCACTCAATGGAAATAGTGTTATTAACAGTGGCACCAAACAAGGCCCGCTGAGCAAAAAAGATAAAAAAAAAAAAAAATGGATAGGGACCTTATCATCACAAAGTCTGCTTGAGCAGGCCCCGTTTCCTTGCTGCCTTTCCTTAAAATGTAACGAATAGGGATAGAGAGCACAAATTAACCGATTTCGTAGACCTCAGACTGTGTGCTGGTGTCCAAGAAAACAATGCCATATGCTTATTTTGTGCCTTCTACGTCAGTTTCTCCTGAGTTCCGCAGATAATGAAGAGGTTTAATACCCCGTGCATTTTATGTCGCCCTTGCGTCTGCACACAGTTGAAATTTATTCAGCGGATTTTCTATTTCTATTCTCACCAAAATCTGAGAACTTGAAGCAGTGGCAATAAGTTAAAGACCACGTAGTCCGCGATGGTACGCTGAGGCCAAATTGTTCTTTTAAGAATAAAGGGTTCAATTTAAAAAAACTGCAATTTTTGCTTCCACTTGCCCCTACCTACATACACGCATCCCTCCACCTTATACTGCCAGGGATACGAGTTCATATGATTTTCTCAAGGTTAAGGATACGGTGAATAACGCCCAGAAAAACGTTTTGGGTTTCCAATATACTATTCCGGGTTCCTTTACCACTCGCTTTAAAGTTCGTATTTATTTGTCATAATGAAAGGTATTTTATGTGATAAATTAGGCACTTTTTATCATAAATGAAGGCAGCAAAAAAGGTTTTATTTTTGGTCCATAATAAAGGCAATAAAGATCAGGAGGGATTATTGATCTTTGTCTAAGTGTTGGTTAACTTTGATAATTATGTACCCAATTAATTTTCTTTAATACAGTTTACGTTATATTTATTTTGTGTCCTTGTCTAGGGCGTGATGTGTAACCTTCCAATTGCTGCAAGTACTCCTTGTTCGGTGGTAGCACAAGACTTACTAGATCAAGAAACGTCATTATATTTACCATCAACCCTCCTAGAAGAAACCGAGACAAGCACTACAGGAATGAAGTCGGAAGAACCTATTGACCACCTTAACAGTTTCTTAAGAAGTCGAGACGTTAGTCCTATTAGGTACACCCTAAAGACACCTTGGAACGATGCCAGTGGAAGGACCAGACGACTGCATGAGCGCAAAGCCAAGCAAGCGGTTTCAGCTGTTCTTGGTGAAATAGCGCCTAATGATCCAGATCTTCTCTGGGAATCTATTATGTCCTCAAAACAGAATGAAACTGGAAATCACACTTGTTCTAGGGGTTTGGATAAAGAATTGATGTACACGCTGGCAAACTGCTACAAAAATGCAAACGAGTGGGATTCTCGCAGGCAGATATTGTCCATAATGGCGGATAAGGTTAGCTTGGCAACAATTCAACAGTGGATCCCAGGCCTGACAAGTTATCGGTTTAAGGTCGCCAGGCAGCATGCTGCAGTCCATGGCAGTGGAAAACTGGTGCCAACCAATGCACAAACGAAGTCATTCATACCTGAAGCAAAATTAGCGCATTTCCTAGACTTTATCACAAGCTCCCATGTAATTCAAGATCTTCCATTCGGAGCCAAGGCAATAACATTGTCAACTAACGAGGTCATCCAAGTTCCAAATGTGGTACGGAACATGATACCTGAACGAATCGTTTGCCAGTACCAAAAATATTCTGCCGAGCATGATTTCACACCCATGAGTCGCAGTACACTGCTAAGAATTCTGCATGTTTGTTCCGCTTCGACTCGCAAGTCATTGCAAGGGTTAGATTACGTAAGCTGTTCTGGTGCGCAGGCATTTGAAGATCTTGTGAACGTTGTGCACCAGCTCGGGGAAAACGGAATGGGTCTTACATGGGCAAAAACACAAAAGGAAGCTTTAAAAGAGGCAAAGCGGTACCTCAAGACTGATTTCAAGGTAAAATAAGAAAGTGAAAAAGGGAAATAATTTTGTTGCGCGCCTGGCGTAGGTGTATTATGAATGTTACTCGACTGCCTACTACATGAGTGCTCTATAATTGATTACTGCTCGCGTCTAGGTAGGTGAATAAGGGTGGATTCCCACTGTCGCGTAAATTTCACGTGCATACACATATAGCTTTTAGGAGCGTAATTTAAATAGAGGCAATGTTTGAAAGGTCGCACGTAAACGTAAAAGTTGAGCGAGGTTTAGCTTTTACGTTTACTCGTGGCATTCCATACGTTCTTCTATTTTATTCACACCCTTAACCCTATTTAGACCGGGAAGGGTTTGAAGCCCCCCTTCGCTTAAAAGTTGAATAACTTCAAAACTGCTCAAGCTTTGAGCACCAAACCTAGCGACTTTTCCTAAAAATCATCAGGAGACATTTTAAAGTCGTTTGTCACATGTACGTCAGCATTGACGTTACCATGGCAACCGAGTTTTGAGAGCCATATTACGGCATTCAGCTTCACAATACTTAGGTTCTGAAATGTTTTAGAAGATAGCATTAGATAAATGCATTACGTAAATATTCCTCAGAATTGAGGATTTGCGCACATTTTAATCACTTAGGTTCACATATCAGAGAGTTCAAGTATTCCAGATCATTGCATCGTTTTTGCTCTCAGCGACCCTAAAGATGTTGACTACCAGGCTACATGTGCCCATGATCATAGCGACGTTTGTAGTCAGTGTAATTCCCTTGCCGTTACTATAGAGGAGATAGACAAAGCAATCGAGATGATGGCGGTGAATCTTGAACATCTTTCCAAAGGCCAAATACACGAAGAGCTCGCATTCATGACCGAGAAAGCAAAACGTGATATAATTGCCTGGAAATCTCATTTGTTGCGTTCGGTGAACCAAGATAAAGCAAGACTAGACATCCTCCGAGACTTGGACGACGCATCGGTTCTACTTGTACAAGATTGGGCCATGAAGTTTATTCCTCGAAAATATCGTGAAAGCCAACGCGATTGGTTTGGGAAACGGGGAATTCCTTGGCACGTGTCTGTCGCCATGAGAAAGGAAAGCACAAGTAATGCTGGAAAGTACGAAACCCTTACCATGTGCCATGTCTTCAGAAGCTGCAGTCAAGACAGCTGTGCGGTACTGTCCGTCATGTCTGACGTACTCAAAGATTTAAAGGACGTCATGCCACACCTACAGCGAGTATACTATTGGCAGGACAACGCCGGGTGTTATCATTGTGGTAACACAATCAGCCTTGCTCAGATGGTTGGTAAACATCACGGCGTGACTGTGAAGCGCATGGATTTTTGCGATCCTCAAGGAGGAAAAGGGGCTTGCGACAGAAGGTCCGCAGCCATAAAATCCCACATGAAGATTTACCTGAATTCCGGAAACAACATTGAAACGTCAGAAGAAATGAAAGAAGCCATTTTGTCAGCCGGTGGAATGTCCTCAGTGAGGGTGACTTCGTGTGGACCCTCAAAAGCTCCAGCTTCTTTGAACATCAAGCTTGATGGAGTGGGTTCAATTTCGAATGTACAGTACGATGACAAGGGATTGCGAGTTTGGAGAGCATACAGAATTGGCAGAGGGAAATACACTCCTTGGGATAAGCTGAACGTCTCGGAAAATTCGGAAGTTCCGTACTTAACGGACGTAAATAAGGAAGGCGTCACGGCGAGTTTTGCTCCTGTAAAATCCAAGCGTAAAGATACTGTTCCGAGACAGGAGAGCGAGGAAGATAGTTCCTGTGAAAACTCGAGTAACGAAACAGAAACGGAAACCTCCAACGCTCGTCTTTTTTCATGTCCGGAAGAGGGATGTATCAAATGTTACCAACGTTACTCGAGTCTGCAGCAACACCTAGACTCCGGAAAACACACACGTGCTCTCGAACGAGAACCACTCCTAGACCAAGCTGTTTATGGATATGCGGAGAGACTGGAGGTTCAAACGGTGGGCGTCCCCTGTGTACGAAATGTTCAGGAAGTGCCAAAACAAGTGCCACTACAGTCTACTCTCCCTATGGGCTGGGCATTAAGATCATCCCAGAACCGAAGAACACGTTTTAATGTAAAGCAGAAAGAGTACCTATCCACAAAGTTCAATATTGGTGAGACCACGGGACGCAAAGCTGACCCAGTAGTTGTTGCAAAAGAAATGATGCACGCCAGAGGAAATGACGGAGAACGCTTATTCAGCAGCGATGAGTTCCTTACCAGCCAACAAATAAGCAGCTTTTTCAGTCGCCTTGCTACCCAAAAGAGTTTACTTGACAAGGATGACACAGAAGAAAATGATGACGAAGCCGCGGAGTTCGAGAGTTCCCTTGAGGACCTAACAAATCAAGTACGGAGGGAAGTTTCATTACAACATCCAATCGTGTTTGACTGTCATAATATGTGTGACCTTGTTAAGCAAGGTAAACTGAACAAATTTAGCATAAAAATGCTGAAGAGATTGTGCGAGCACTTTGATTTAGACGTTAGTCATATAACAGTCAGACTGAAGAGGCCTTACGTCGACAAACTGACCACGTTTTGCAGCAACTGCTCGTGTCAACAGGTAAATGACATGATCAGGTTTTCGTGTGATTTCCCTGCTCTGACGGGAATCTTCTTGTATTGGGATGATGTTTTTCGTATTTACCTGAAAAGAGATCTTAACCTGGGAAATTGAAGGTTCTTATGGGAACGTTAGGTGGGCCTATGCCGCTGAGTCACTTACCTTTTTAAGACAAAAAAGGACATTCGTTTTGCCATCCTTATCAAGACAGGACCCAACTTGTTATCATGATGACTCATTACAGAATCCCCATCATGGCCAGAAATTGAGGACAACATGGCGCTGGAGCATGCGCATCATTTACTTTTCCCGTTCTTTAAATATGGCGACCATATAAAGGATTAATGGGGAGAAAAGAAACTTTAAGGATAAATAAAGTTAGACGAAGAATCGCTCACTTCCCCTCGTCTAAACCTTCGCAAGGCGATCGTGGCTTTCAGTCATGTTCATTTGGCAATGTGTCAAGCTCCCAAAGTTGATCCGTGAGTCACCATAAAAAGATGGCTTTCCTTGCCATACGAGAGTCTGTAATATTGCCTACGCGCTTCTCTTTAAGCAAGAAAAAAGGTCATTAGATGTCGGTTTTTCCTTCCCCACGTCCTAGTCCTTGAAGGATATGTTTATCTTCATTTTTGTACGGTTTTAGAGGCCTAACTTCTTTGCTAAACCAGTTCGTTTTTTCCCTGAAATATAGAAATTCCAGAGAGTGAATCTCTGCGCCATTACTGCACGAAGCGATCGAAAAAGAAGGCATTTTGGAGACTTTTTCAAGTAACTCCTTCGATCAGCCGCCATTTTCAAAACAGAGAGGTTACCAAGCCAGAGCGACACAGGGAGCCCCGTTTTGTCACGATCGAACGATCACAGGGAAGCATCAGCAAAGGGGTGGTGCTTGTCTAATAGGGATTCAGGTTAGATTTTGCACAGCTTGGACTTTAGAACCAGTGTTAGGTTTCGCATTTATTTGTTTTTACATATGTCAAGTAGAATTAGTTGAGGCTAGAAAATTGTAAATCAACTGCACGGTAAAAAGTATACGTTCGCTTCCCCGCCATTTTGCGAATGTATAAATCCTTATTAGCTATTCAAAATCCCTAAAAATTAGCGTACGGTTAAAACCGCTGGCTGTCCTCGATTTCTGGCCATGATTCATTTAATTCACAAACCAAATCCAGTTTTTTTTTAGAGTTATAGGTAGAGTTAGATTTCAAAAATGTTTGGTATTTTGCATTCAGACTGCGCACCGCAACGTTTACCCTGTTTAATGCTTCCCATATAGGAAGACCCCTGTCATATCCTCTTCAGCGGCACATTCCTGTTAACAACAAAATAAGAGAGTGCTCTTCGGACCAAAATTAATTGCTTAAGTTGTTATCTGCTTCATAAATACACGTAGAATTGTCAATATGATGATCCGTCGAGTCGCCTTATTATCTTCGTAGGAGACCATTAGCTAGCGTAATTTCCCTAACCGATTTTGACGAGGCAGAGCAGAAAATTGTTTCGAGGTTTTGAAACAGGGGGTACATTTTGTGTCTTATGTGTTACGCTGTTTTTCCACCGAGAAGTCAATTTTTGTGCAGTATTTCACAATAGTGGCTAAAAACATAGGTGCAGCACAAGTTGCGTGCTTAAAATGGTTGATAACAAATATTTCGCATTATTTCCTTTTTTTTTTTGCTCGTCTTTTAAAGTGAAAGAATGAAGTTGTATAGAGTAAGATTCGGATATGGTTTTCTAGGAGCCGATACTCGACTCCTGTATCCTGGTAATGGCATAAGTAGTTTTGTTTAGAGAAGTTCAAAAATAAAGCCGCAACGTTTTTAGAGTCTTTTTAGCGATTATTATGTCGTCGATTTATTCCATGAAAGACTATTTTTCTGGCTGCCCTGATCCCCTCCCCGTCCCCCACCCCACAGCTTGCGCTTTGCGCATATAATTTCCATATTCGCCGTCACGCAACTGATGTCAAGACATAACCTTGAATCAGGAGCCCCTTCTGGTTTGAATCTTTTACCTTTCTGTTTAATTGTCTAGGACGATCGATTTTTTCTTCCTCAAAACACTGTTCTCATACGCCGTCAAGAAATGCATTGTTAATATTGTGATTCCGTGACTGATCGACTCCCAAATATCACGTTTAGTCACGAAACAATTCGTCACGCCGAGTCTCCGGTCGATAGAGTTTAGCGTTTCAAAATGGCTAAAATTCACCCAGTTTGGCTTTTCTATCTCACTCTTTAAGTAGAAACGCAACTTTGCAACTGTTAAACCTACAAGGATTAAGAAAAATGAGTATTTGGGGATCAAATATCCAGTTTCATGGGTTTCGAAACTGGAAGTGTTTACACAATTACCGACGACCCACCATGAAAATTCCTTAACTTCGATACCGCCTTATAGAGATTTCCTTCAATAACCCAAGCTAATTCCCAGGTATGTTTTAGATGTATGTCTAAATGTGGGATTTAACTAGAATGAAGTCAATTTGGAGTTATACCACATGTGCAATATTGCCGTCGAAAATCAATAACAAAACGGAGTTTTTGTTATCCATAAAACCTATTCCTCATTTTTGAATAATTTCTGCTCGGTGAGTGTCGCTTTTGCTCTAAAAGAATCTTCTAGTAAAAGAAGAACAGTGATTCTGTTGAAATAAAGTGTCCAAATTTCTCCGTGCGATTTTGTTTGCGAACTAGAGGCAAGTTGATGTATGCAAATTTCACGTAAATGATTAGCCAATTTTGTGACTCCGACCACAAAAACGGATGTTCTAATTTTTCTAAAAAATAAAAAGCTTTTGGCGGGAACGATCCACATCAGGTATCTTATCTACCTAAAAGCTATTCATGGACAAAAAACGAAAGAAAGCGATTTTTCAACTCTTGCCACGAAATTAAGATTTTGGTCGATATTTCCTGACTGTCGCTCTTAAAAGCTGTAATCTCAAATACTTTTACGAGTGCGAGATGGAAATAGTATTGTGAACTTCAAATTTCAAGTTTTGAATCAGTATAACGACGTTTAGAGGAACAGTCAAGAAGTCATGCTTATAATGTGTGGACTATGATGTGCGACCTCTGAATTTATGTCTCAATCATTCGAAGCTCTAAACTGTCTCTGAGAGTTAAGAAATAGAAATTTGAGAGCTCATGAGTTAAATCTTCGGGTCACGCCAAGCTTAGACGCTCTATCACTAAGCTTACTGTAAGCGTAGTCAAGCGCTTATTAAGCTCGTAAATGACACAAATCCCGCAAACTGCAAGGATCAGCAGTGTCGAAAGCCTCGTGTGAGTTAATGGTGTAAGAAAGATGTTGAGTCCAATTTTTTCTCTTCGTTCCACGCTCGCAATACTGAAAGCGGAAAACATCTTTATTCATTTTACTACCGAGCTGACGATTCACCATTTTCTTATTCTACACATGAGGCCTTCGACATTTTTGATCCTAGGAGTATGAAGTAGCGACTTAGCTCACCTTGGAGTCTCTGTGGCTCAGTTGCAGAGCATCAGGGCGCGAAGGTCTGAGGTTTGACTCTTCATGACTCAGCATCTTTGTCCCTTGCTTGTGACCAGATCGAAAAAAAAAACCTTTCTTACGTGTCTATCCAAAATAAATGAACAATAGGAAATTACAGTCACATTTTTTCTAAGATTTACAGGGTATAGAAAACTGCAACAACTCATTGGTTGATGCATATCTTTATTTTATGATATCAATATAAATTTCTTTTGACTCTTTTTCTGGTTGCTTGAGCCGTGCAAACAAAGAAATTGCGATGAAAAAACTGAATTGTTGAAAACTTAAGATGGAAGATAAACAAGTTTAATGCAGTTAAGAAATACATTTTCAATACCACGTGTAATGAAAATTAGTGCTGAAATTATTCTTCATAATTGGGTAATAGTTTGATACCGATGATGTGACATATGTTAATTTAAAAGGAAACGTTGTGTCACGTGATTTAGTCGTAGATTTTAAAACGTGTGGATCACATTTGAAAGACACCGTAAGATTGGCTGCGTTTTGGGGGACAGTTGAACAGTGCAAACAAAGAAGTTCCGGTTCACATGGCTTTAAACATTCTGAAAACTTTTGATTTCGTTCTTCGTTCCTTGTTCCCTTCCTTTTTTTTAAACCGCAAGGCCTTGTATCCTTGAATCAAGCGAACTGTTACTGGGAAAACAATAGTAATGTGTGTTTGAAAAGTGTAAACAAAGAAATTGCGGTGCACTAAGCATTTTTGAAAACTTTTGATTTTGTTGTTTATTCCTTACCTTTTTTTTAAACCACAAGACCTTGCATGAAGTGAACTGCAACTAGGAAAACGATGGAAACTGAAATGAATTCGATGTCTCTTAGAAAACACTCGAACGTTAGTATGAAGCAATGTTGAGCTCTTTGGCAAAGAAACTGAATGCAAATACTAAGAATCAAAAGAATCAAAGTTAAAAAAAATCCGATTATTTTTTTAAACTTTGAAGAATAACTCATATTGATATACTGAACGTAATTTAGATATAAAAGTCGAGATCCCCAAACTCCTTATATACTCGTGTTCCGAGTTCTAGGGAGTTCGAAGTTCCATTCTATTTTGCTGTACGTCATAAAGTCAATATCCGTGGTAGCCTCGAGCAAATTCTTATTATTTGCATTCGGGTTCTCTACTAAAACGCTGAACATTTAAAAAACCTTTGATTATGTCGAACATTCTCCGAAAATTCTTCGAAAATTCCTTGTGTATGCTTCTTTGATAGCGAAAGAAAATGACCAGTTTCCCGGAAAACTCGCCGCATCTGTTCTAAACATGCCTGCACTTATCATTGGCTTATCGATTAAAACAGAACTAATAAGCTTACTTCCGGGCTAGATCATTTGCTCAATGGTGTAAAGACAAAATCTGCGATTTATACAATCGAAAATTAATGCACCAGGTTATGTAATGTAACAGGAAAAGGTCTGACCCCAAAGTTGCATTGCGCATAAAACTGTTAAATTATTATGGCATAAGAAGAACAGGTCGGATGCTGAAAAGCAAAAATTTACAATACCATATGATCGATGCGTGGCAAATTTAGGCCTAAAATGGCTCAGTGATAATTAGATTGTCGCGCGTTTGGCGCTCGAATAAACTGGCACGTTCCTTTCCCTTTTGAGCGCCCACGCGGTCAAAGATAGTGCACCGACGCTTCGCGGGTAACGCAAATCAAAATTATCTAATTAAATTTGAGATAAACATGCATTATAAACCTCTGGAGCGAGTCTGTTATAACTGAATTGTAAGAACTTCCTTGCATCTTGATTTTTGTTGCCACTTGAAGGAAAAATGATTGAGTATTTAGACCTCTGGAGTCGTTGCACGGGCCTTCTCGGTTTTAAAAATTTCATCATCCAATTCATTAGAACTTCTTGGCGTAACAATTGATGACAAATTAAATTTTCGAAAAGCACATCGCTGAAATATGTAAAAAAACCAATCAACAGATCGCTGTATTAAAGAGGATGCAGAAACTGTTGCCTTTTGAGACTTTTAGATCAGTATAACGACGTTTAGAGGAACAGTCAAGAAGTCTTTAAACTATTCGAAATTTATTTCTCAATCATTTGAAGCTCTAAACTAGCTCTGAGAGTTAAGAAATAGAAATTAGAAAGCTCATTAGTTAAATCTTCGGGTCAGGCCAAGCTCAGACGCTCTATCACAAGACCACCGACAGAGACTGTAAGCTTAGTCAGGTTCTTACTAAGCTCATAAGTGACACACATCCTGTAAACTTCTAGAATCAACAGTGACGAAAGCTTCGTGTGAGTTAATTTTGAGAAAGATGGTGAGTCCTATATTTTTTCTTCGTTCCACGCTCGTAACACGGGAGGCGGAGAACATTCTTTTTCATTTTACTACCGGCTGACGATTTCATCATTTTATTCTTCAGCACATGAGGCTTCAGCACACCGGAGAGTCTCTGTGGCTCAGTTGCAGACCCTTCATTACTCAGCATTTTTTCTTTGTCCCATGCTTGTGACCGGATCAAAAGAAATTATCACATTTTTTAAAACTTAGAGCGTATAGAATACTGCAACAACTCATTGGCAGTTGAATGATCTAATACGAGAATTATGTATTTCTTTATTTTCTGATATCAACATAATTTTTATTTTTGGGACTTTTTCTGGTTGCTTGAACCGTGCAAACAAAGAAATTGCGGTGCACACTGAAGTGTTGAAAACTCAAAGCGAGGGATGAATAGGTTTAATGCAGTTCAGAATACATTTTCAATACCATGTGATCGGCGTGTGGTAAGTTTCACGTCGGCCTTGTCGACTTATCAGTTGGCTCATTTTTGTGTCGTGATTTGATTGTCACGCATTTCGCGCTCGAATTAACCTTCCATGCACCTTCCTCTTGTATCAGCGCCCACGCAGCCAAGCAGCCCCGCAGGTAAAAGAAGAAAACAACAGAAAAAAATACATCTGGTCTGAAAATATCATGATTATCATTGGCCATTTCCTAGTTACCTAGAATGATAACTGTTTTCCTCGGCCACAATTATGACCTTGTTGTTGCGTTTACAGCCGTGGGTAGTTTAATTAAGAGAGTGAATTGGCATGGTCGGTTATCGATAGAGATATTTTAAAAGTGACAGTGTTGCCCGTTGTGAAAAGCAAACCATTTCATGACATTATTCAAAATGAATTTATTTGAAAACCAAGCATGAATAACATGAACAGTTTTGACAATGATTTATTCCTGATAACGAGAAATTTACATACTCTTATTTGTGTCTCAGAAGCTTGATCTGAAAACTCTCACGCTAAAGTTGATGTCATTGGTCACTGCACAAAGAGGAAAAAGCTTACATATCCTCGACATTGACTACATGAAAGAAGTGCCTGATGGATTCGAATTTCTACTTACAGAACATATAAAACAAAGCAGACCGAGTTACAAAGCCCTATCTGTTGTTTTGAAAGCTTTCCCAGTTGATTTCTCACTCTGTGTAGTTCTAGTACCTATTTGAGGGAATACCTTAAGCGTACAAAGCTTAAGGATCAGAAACTGAAAAAGATATAATCTGGCAACTGTTAATTAAGGCTAAGTAAATATTTGATAAGGTGATAATTAGTAAAAAGAAGTTATCCGAACGATATCGTCAGAAAATTGGACGAGTTGAAATTCAGAAGAAGGCATTTCTCCATTCTCACAGCTATTATTCCAAAATTATTATCTTTAATTATACAAAATAGGTGGACCTCAAAAATTCTCATATTATTTATTTCAGTATTTATGTGTTAAAAGGTGACCTCCAAAGTTGTCTTATTCGCAGCAGTTGATTGTTTTGCGTGGCTGTGAAAAAACGATATTGTATTCTCATCCGACTAAGATGTCTACCAAGTCGTACTTCAACCTCATAAACAATATTTGCTCTGTTTATATAAATAGCAGGTTCTGACGGTAGTTGTCCATGTTGGATTTCAGCGAGCTAGAGACGATTTTGGCAAAGAAAGGCCTACCAAAACTATAATGCTGTTTAGCGTTCAATATCCACCCTTTGGATAACTGGGCCTAGAATGATACATTAGTGAAGGTTTGTGAACATTTGACCCCTTTTTTATGCTTTATTTCTATCGGTTTTCTCCTTCCTGCAATAACCCACTTCTCCGAAATCCTCAAGCAGTGTTTTTTTAAAACCGCTCATTAATGGTTCAGCTCAGTGTTAGCTGGTGAGCTCGTGATCGCCTGGGTTCTATTCATGGTTTAGTCAATTTAATCCATTGCCATGCGTGTGTTCAGATCTCATACGGTTTCTGTGTTCAGGGACTTAGTAAAGAAAACTTTCCCGTCAGAGACAGTAGAACACTTTAACTGTCGGGTCTAGAATTCAGAGAAACTTGAAAAAATGAAACTGATATGCAAAATATACAACATCTTTATTCACGCGCCCTCTCTGCATGTTGCGTGTCTTTGTCTCGTAGGCTGCAAATGTTCGCAGAGCGTCTTATTTAATTGAGGCTAACTTTATACTTCGAGCGTAATACCTGACAACATGGCCTTATGCCAAAAATTATGCTCAATTTAATGATCAAAAAGAGAGTTTTTAAGAGTCCCTCAACTTCTCTTTACCATATTCCTATCACTAAAACAGGTAAAACTTGCTAGGCGTTGTCATTTTTGCTAGGTGTGGTTTTATCGAGCCGTCATGATGTTCATGTTTGAAAAAAAAAAAAAAAAAAAAAAAACCATTAGACGTGCTTCTGCCGTGCCGAACTTAGCTGTAATTAATTTCGACTTTAGCACGGCAGAAACACGACTCTGATTCAAACATCGGGTTACATTCGAACAAAGGTCAGGATTTACCGAAGCATAGTGACAAGCCATTCTCGTATCTTCCCGCAAGAACGCAACCTCACCAAACACACGAGCATAATTTATGAATTTGTTTGGCTCGGCGGGGGCACGACGTTTGAATCGCTATCAGACCAGAGCTGTGTAGCATGGCCGGAGCACAACATCTGAACTGGGCAGACGTTGTGTTCCTGCCGTGTCGAATCAAATTTAATCCCAGAAAAGCAAGATAGCACGGCGTCTAAATTAAACCTTTTTTTTAATCAAGTCAGGCAAGTAATAAACTTCGATAGTGTGTGCATGCCAAGTGCTACTTCATTTCAGTCTTTCAGCAACGCGGGAAGGAATAGCTTAGAGTGGAGAAAAATTAGGAGGTACAAAATCACAAATACCAATTTTTTTACCTGAAAGTGAGGTTATTCCGTCTGAACGTCATTTTGATTTCCTGAAAATTTGGGTAATACATAAATGTGAAATTTCGCTCTCTGCATTTATGTCAGTACTTTGAGTTTGCATTTTCTATTTGAGGACACTTCGTTTTTCGGCAGTTTAGAATTTCTTAACGAAAATCCAGCTCCAGTAATCCATTTCGGTTGCATCTCTTTCTTTGTTCATTTGGAGATAATCACTAAATTATTTCATTCGTTGTCGTGGAACCATACCCGTTTAAGACCGCAACAGTCAAGATCTATATTTTTGAGCCAAAAATATTTACTACGTAAGATTTAATACTTATTTATTACTATTCTTTTCTAAAAAATATATGGTTTCTGGAGGTGCCGCTGGTTCCAGAGGTTTCGCAGTCCGCTGAACCGTGCTTAATTACACCCAGTCTAATTATTCTCACTGCGTGGCATGACATTTGTCTCGTAACACAGTTTGGCAATTGGATTTTTCCCTTTTATCGCTAAGATAGTTCAAATTTGCATACTGCGAAGTTTGCGTCGGCAATTATGGATGCATGTATTTGCATTCGTCTGAATATTCAAAATGAACTTATTTGATTTATTCCTGATAACGAGAAATTGACAGACACTTGCTGGTGCGTAAATAGCTGTCCAAGAAAAGTGGATCTCATAATTTCGTAATACGAACAGAGACATCTGAATAGATGTTTAAAAAGCAGATTTTTCTTGAGCAAATTCACGACGATTGACACACGACTCCTACACTTTCAAAGTTTAATCCTTTGATCCACGTGTAAAACGTCGTTCGACTGCAAACAGTGGAACTTGATTCATGAGTTCACCGAATGTAGCCGGAAAACTATATCCATTCACTTTCAATTTTTCCTGTATTGTTTCTTTAAGTTGCAAATACATGTATCATGGAAAACGAAGCTAACGGTTTGACAGACCCCTTTGTGGCCAGACACACTACAGACCCCACCTTACGCTTGGAACTAATTTCACGTGATCAAAATGGCTTACGCCATAACCAAGACTCAGGAATGGGGGCAGAGGTAAGAAAGACTGAATAAAGTATAACTTTTAGATGAGGAGAGGTCATTAATATTGCTTTTCTGAGACTACGGAACGGGTCTGCTGATGAAGGAGGCGCGTTGTAAAAGTCATTGTCAATCATCAAAATTGAAGCTGAGATCACAGCTTTTATTGACTACGACATAAAAACTGGAAAAACTATAACATCGCATGATCCAGCAAATTTGATCGCACAAGCTTAGTGGAAACATCGATTCCCTATATGAAAAAAAATAAACTCACCAAAATCGTTGTTTTTTCCGCTGTTGCGACTGCCCCCTAGAGGTGCTTTGCGATATCTCTACAGGAAAAATATTACCAATTTTCATTTACTTAAAACAAAAACAGCTCATAGGTTTATGAGGCATCAAAACGAGTATTCCAAGCGGCAAAATGGGTCTTTATCACCTGCTCGAAGAATAAGCATTTTTGAAAACAATCTTATTTTGTTTTATTTCTCCAGATTGTCGGGTCAAACAACACTGCTATCGACTCGTCTGCAGCCGGTTTCTATTCGGCCGAAGTCTTCCCAACGAACTCTCAAGCTTCAACTTCGTTTAAATTGTCTTCACTGAACATAAGACCTTGGAATGTTGAATCTTTAGAGTCCACGAACAACAGTCATCTTGCGTTGATGCAAGGAGTAGCCAGAGCAACGATCCAAATGAACAGGAGAATGCGAGAAAGGGAACAGTGTGAATTGGAGCGGGAACAACTTCAGACGAACCAGGACAGAAGGGAAACAGAGATTAGAATGAAAAGAAATAGAGAAATGATAGAAAGAGAGAGAAGGGAAATGAGAAGATCTAGTGAATGGAGAGAATGGCAAGAGGCAGGAGAATAAAGCAATAAGAGAAGAGATTTGCTAAGTACGTGAAACCTTGTTTCATATAGCATTCCTATTGTTTTATAAATTTTTATGAAAATGTAGTTAATATGCATTTCCCACGCAAGATGCTGGTCTTTTTACACACCTAAGTATTTGTTGTGTTCAACTTACTCAATAATTGTGTCATCAATTATGAGAGGGCTTGTCGCTAGCAATATGTTTTGTTTAGTTCTAAATATCATCATCTTGGTTTTTTTTTAACGTCAATGAACAACTTGCTAGCTTTTAGCCAAGTCGCAACATGACGAATTTCATCGTTGAGGTAATCGACAAGAATTTTAAGACTTCGGTTTTGGCAGAAAATGCTAGTATCGTTGGCTAAAAGTAAACATTTAGCATCTCTTATGCAAAACCGATTGTTCGACAAGATCATATTTTCAGTCAGGTACCTTGAGATACGATTATATAGCAATTTTTCCAAATTTTTCGAAAAAGCAGAAAGTATTGAAATTGGTCTGTAATTGTCAATCAGGCACGGGTCGTCCGGTTTTTAATACAGGGACCACGCAACTTTAAGTTAGATGGAAAAATACCCGACGTCAAAGACAAGTTGAAATACGTAACAATGGTTCACAGATAAAATCAAAGGACCTCTTAGTGGTAGACAAAGGGAAATTGTCCATCTTTGCCGTCTGCAAAGTTTTTACAACTTTAACGAGCTCGTTTATTTGACCGGGATAAAAATTTTGTAGGGAGGAAGACGAGACTAAACCTACGTAGTTATCAAAACACTAAAATAATGAGATGATCTTGCTTGCTAGATTTGGGCCAACATCAGCAAAGTAATGGCAGAACCTGCTTGCAATCTCTTCAGAATCAGTAGTAGTCACATCGTGTTCCTGTATCAATGAAATTCTAGGTTTACATGAGGTTTACATTTCGAACGAGTTATAGCGCAATTTAGAATTTTCCATGAAGCTTTGATATCACTTTTATTTTTAGCAAGCAGGGCTTCATAGTATTGTTTTTTGTAATTCTTAATGGTCGCGTCAGCTTATTTTTGCATATTTTGTATGTATTCAGTCTCTCATATCATCTGAGTGAGGACTCAGTTATTGTCTGTACAACTTCTTCTTTTGGTTTAATGGTTTTAATAATCCCCGAGAGATCCAAGGCTTTGTATTTTTAGTCAACTCTTTTCCTTTTATGATATTTAAAGGAAAATAAATGTCGAAGATTCCTGTGTTTTTTTCTATAAATGAGTCGTAAGCTATATTTGCATCTTCATTCACGAAACATCAGTCGGTATCACGCAAGGCAATATTGAATTCTTTTCTTCGCTTTGTACTTGTTCCTCTTAGAAATAAGCCTCTTTTGTCTTTCAGCAGCCTGTCGCGTCCGTCTGAAACAATTGAAATCGTAAATGCTGGTTTATCACATCAAGTTCAATCTTTTTATCATCATTTTCTAGAAAAGCACCATAAAAAACGTGTCGGAGGAAAATTTAAGAAACTGCTGCTCACACTTAACATTTTCCTATTTATTACTGTTTGATCCCCTGTCTAGGGGACGGATTTTTTTTTCAATTCTTGTCGATATCAGTCTTTGTCTCTTAGGCTACGAATGTTCGCGGAGCATGTTATTTACTTGATTACACTTCGAGCGTCACACCTGACAACATGGCCTTATGCCAAAAACTATGCTCAAAATGTTTCAGGACGCTCAATTCAATGATTAAAAACAGAGTCTTTTAAGAGCCCCTAACCTCCCTTCCCCTATTCCTTCTACCAAAACAGCTAAAACTTGCTAAGAATATGATGATTACCAAAGTTCAGTACACAACAGCTTACTGGATCAAATTCCTGAAGTGCAAACAAGATAAGCAGGCTAAGTGATGACACTACTCAGGTTACGGAATTTATATATTGTTGAACATTGAGGGAATTTGAAAGAAGTTTAGTAATTATGAAAAGTGAGACAAGCGCCAGTTTGTCTGATAGAAATCTCTCTACTAAGGAAACCTCTATTACTTTCGGTAATTTATTCGCGTCCATCAGGGACTTAATTTCAGCGTTAAACATTCGTTGGTGCGTTTTCTAAGTGGAGGCTTCCAGCTGCAATTTCAAAACAGAGTGAAGCTGCAAAGCAAACCCTCTTGGTAGACAAGACTAAGACTCGTTGATTTTAACATGTACAGCAATAGATTTGAGTTGTAAGGTTACCTTAGAAAGTGCTAGCACGCCAGGGCAGAATGCAGTATGCAACGGTTTTTAAAGAAGCCCACGACATAGATGGTTTTCGATAGGGTTTAGGCATTTGGAGACCCCCGCCTAAAGTACTTTGCATGTGGTGTCAGAAATACCGTTTCCTGCCTTGATGATTATGCAATTTGAAATCGTTCCTCTTTTTTCCTTTTTTTTTTTTAAAAGAGTGCATCAAAGAAAGAGTCGAGCATCGACTTGGGGGCTAGTATTGAGGGCCAATATTCCCCCGTGCGGCTCGAGCAAGAGTTTCTAACATGGTGACATGGCACTGGGATCGAACTTGTTTATTTTTAATTAGTCGGCATTAGCGAACAAAAATACACGGCTTATGACCATTTCCAAGAAACTGGTTCATATGGCACCAAAAAAAAAAAAGAAAAAGAAAACGGACCAAGTATGAACAAAAAAGCCGCTTAAATATCTCTTTTCCGTGATTCCTTCTTCATCCGCCGAATAACTAACCTGTGGAATGCATTACCTATCGTTAGTTCCTTTTAGGAAAAAGTTCGAATCATTTTTTTATAATAGACTTGGTACAGCGTTCAATCATGATGACGTTCGTTCTTATAAGTTAGTTTGTCCGAAGTGCCGCTGTGCCAATACTGCAACACATTTTTCTCGTTAATTTCTCATATATATATTTTTCTTTTTTTCATTACTATTTTTATTGGGGTTCCAGGGAATGGGTTGTCAATTTTTTAGGGGAATGGTTAGGTAGTGGGTTTACCCAGCTGGGGACCTAGGGTTCTGTTGTATGCCCACCTGCCTCAGGGCGGATTTTTGTAAATATATTAAATGATATACGGTAGTGTAACATGACGTCATGTTATATCACAAGTTGGGGTTTTTCCCGACTTTAACTTGTTTTCAAATTTGCATATACAAATTTGTCTGGCCCCAACTGTTAAGCTTCTGTATTCGTTTTCTTCGATAAAGTTTCGAAATCAACTCCGTACATCCTCTTACTAGAGCACTAGAGGACAAAATAATTTGGCATACACGACATAAGTGGCATTTTTCAAGCTAACTTAGGTGAGTTTGTCCGAGCTATGAGCTTTCCTCTCATTGTTTACCTTTCGCTTCCATTAATTTTTTAGGAAGGACAAGCCTTAACGTATTCCTTTGAAAAATTTTGACTATGTGCAATAATTTTTCAGTCGAATGATTGTTATAAGGAAAAGACCCGCTCTAAGTTTGACCTATATTTTTTGATGCGCAGGTTTTCTCTCGTGATCCTTTTTTTTTTTTTTTTTGCAATATTGCCTTCTGTGCATTTTGCGTTCCTAATAAGGACTAAGACATATGATGTGTTTAAAAACTTATGAACACGTTCTATTTCTTATCCTTATTAGGCACAGAAACATAAATGTACAACTGTGGGTTTATCACATCAAGTTAAATCTTTTCTATCATCGTTTTTAGAAAAGCACCATAAAAACGCGTCGGAAGAAAATTTAAGAAATTGCTGCCCCGACGTAACATTTTCCTATTAATCACTGTTTGATCTCCAGTGTAGGAGACGAACCTTTCTTCAATTCCTTTCGAAATCAGTCTTTGTCTCGTAGGCTACGAATGTTCGCAGGGCGTGATATTTAGTTGGGGCTAACATTATATTTTGAGCGTCACACCTGACAACATGACCTAATGCCAAAAATTAGTATAGGTAATCCCGTGATTTCGAGTGCAATTTGGAATAAACATGGACGGGTAAATTTTTTCAAAGACTAACAAAATCGCATGCGTCCGTAGGGCGAGTGCAATTTGTGGTCTGTGAAAAAATTAACAAGTGCTTATTTAGTCCAAATTGCACGAGAAAAATCATGTGATTACGTATAAATAATATACATGAAAAAATACGAGATAGCTTATCATAATTATGCTGAAGCAAAGCGCGCGCATCAAGTGAGATCAACATAATAGTGTACTATGATATTTTCATATCTTAAAGGCGCAAAATAGTTCAAAGTCCGGCTAAACAGTTCAACGAATTGTTCAGTCTGTGTCCGAATGCGAGGTTTAACCATGTTTGTTTTTAATTTCGGCCCCTCAACCTCCCTACCCTATTCCTACCACAAAACAGGTAAAACTTGCCAGGTGATATAATTTTCGCCAGGTGTGGTTTTATCGAGCCTTCATAATATTCATGTTTGAAAAAAAAAACAAAGGTGTATTGAGCCGCCATTAAACTTGCTACTGCCGTGCAGAACTTAATTGCAATTGGAATCGACTTTGACGCGAAAGAAACACGACTCAGATTCAGACATCGGGCTAGATTCGTATAAAAATCAGGATTTGCCCGAGCATAGTAACAAGCCATTGTCGTATCTTCCCGCAAGAACGCAATCCTGCCAAATACATGAGCATAATTTATTAATTTGTTTGACTCGGCGAAAGCACGACGTTTGAATCCCTGGCGCACCAGAGCAGTGTAGCACGGTAGGAGCACAACGTCTTGACTGGGCAGACATCGTGCTCCTGCCGTGTCATATTAAATTCAGTCACAGAAAAGTACGATAGAAGCACGGCGTCTGAATTAAACTTTTTAATCAAGTTCGGAAAGCAATAAGCTTCGACAGTGCACGCATGCCAAGTGCTACTTCAGTTTCACTCTTTCAACTTACGGGAAAGGGTAGCTTAGGGCGAAAAAAAATTAGGAGGTATTTGAACACAAATACCGATTTTTTTTCGTCAAAGTGAAATTATTTCGTCTGAACGTCATTTCTGAAAATTTTTGTAATACGTAAATGTTAAATTTCGTTCTCCGCATTCATGTTAGTATTTTGAGTCAGCATTTTCTATTTGAGGACAATTTTCCGGCAGGTTAGAATTTTCCGTTTCGCTTCATCTTAGGCAGCTGAAGGAAGCAAATATAAAATGGAAAACATTATATCAGACAAAGGCTTTTTACTCCATACAACGTGTTTAAAATTGAAAAAAATATAACCTGGCCATTTTTAAAAAGGCTAAGTAAACATTTGATAAGGTGAAAATAGTCAAAGAAGTTATTAGAACGATACTGACAAAAAATGGACGATTTGACACTCAGAGGATGGCATTTCTCCAGCCACACAGCTGTTACGCCAAAATTATCTTTAATTATACAAAGTAGGTGGACCTCAAAAATTCATGATTTATTTCAGTATTTATGTGTTAAAAGGTCGCCTCTTATTCGCAGCAGTTGATTTGTTTTGTGTGGCTGTGAAAAGGAAAACTATGAAAAAACGATATTGCAATCTCATCCAGCTAGGACGTCTACTGAATCGTACTTCAACCTCAATGATTGCTCTGTTCATTTAAATAGCAAGTTCTGACGATAGTGGTCCATGTTGGATTGCGGTGAGCTAGAGACGAGGAAAGGCCTAACAAAACCATAATGCTGTTTGGCAAAAAAATTTCCTCGGTAAAACATCAGGCCCCGGATGTTCGAAGGGTGGATGACGCTCAGTAAGTTTTGCTAACTCTTATCCGCTGGATAGCAATTTATCCGTTGGAGAGCGTTCAGTATCCACCCTTTGAATAACTGGGCCCAGAATGATACTGAAAGAAACTTGCTAACATTTGACCTCTTCATTATGCTTTCTTTCTATCAGTTGTCTCCTTCCGGCAATAACCTACTTCTCCGAACTCCTCAAGCAATGTTTTTTAAAACCAGCAATAGGTTCAGCTCATCCGGTGGGCTCGCCTGGGTTCTACTCATGGTTTAGTCAGTCTGATCCACTGCCATGTGTGTGTTCAGATCTCAGACGGTTTCTGCCCTCAGGGAATTAGTAAAGAAAACTTTCCCGTCAGAGACAATACAAGACTCTAACTGTCGTGTCTAGAATTCAGAGAAACTTGAAAAAATGAAACTGTTATGCCTAATAGACAACATCTATATATATATATATATATGTCGGTTATCAAATCGGAAGTCAAAGATCAGTAAAATCAAGACTGAACATCGGCTGATGTTCTTTTGCTAGAATTTAGTCGAAAATTCAACTCCAGTGGCATATTTAGGTTGTTTTTCTGTCTTTGTTCATTTGAAGATGGAAAGAAAAATTCTTTCATTCGTCATCATGGAACCATACCCGTTTAAGACCCGACGCGACAGTCAAGTTCTACACTCGCTTTCAACCCAAAAGACTCAGAGACCATATTTATTTTCAGACGTTATATACTTTAAAGGCTTAGGTATTGGACACTACTGCCTCAAGTACTTTGCATGGGGTCTCAGAAGTACCGTTTCCTGTTATGACGATTCTGCAGTTTGAAATCGTTCCTCTTCTTTTTTTTTTTAGCATAAATATTCAGCTCATTATATGTAGAAACCAATTCCGATAGAAGAAAAATTTCAAAAAACTTAAAACTCGGTCTTTTCGGGCCCTATAGTGCTTTTATTTTGTCTTTAAAGTGTCCCGTGCACTGGTAACGAATTAGCGGGTGATGACGTAAGAAAACTGTGAAAACTCTCAATTGACGCTTACAAATCTCTCATATCTTTTGTAATTTTGTATGAGTCAGTGTTGAAATACTCTTTAAACGATGTCCGATAGCGATGTATATCTATCTTCAGCAAGCTCTACCGAGAGTTGTTATACACCAAACTCAAGTAGTAGAGACGAAATGGAAGTTAAGTTGTTAGTACGGTTCAGCCCTACGAACGAGAACCGCCTTGCATCAGACGAAGACTTCGAAGAAGATTGACAAAGACGATTTCTTGCCTGCGATGTGTAGGTCAAAATTAGAACAAAAAATTCCTGTTACTGGGTGTTACGTTTGATGCGTTTGTGTTTTGCTTTCTATGGCGAAATCTATGTTAAGAATGGGTAACTGTGTTCATTTCTGTTGTCACAACATTTTATTCCTTCGCACTATGTGCGGCGAAGATTCCCCTCGGTCAGTGCTCTAGAGTTTCGTTTCCGTAGAGAAATTCCCTTGGTAAACCCAAAGCTAACTTTTGACGAAAGAATCAGCTGTATCACGAGGAACGATGACTTTTCACTGAGAAAGCATCGGGTAGTTTCTCTACAACTTGCTTCTTTCCTTAGAGATTGAGGCTATTGAAGGTAGAGGCTATTCTCGCGATCGTTAAGCCGGTCAGACCGAACGGAAAACGAGGCGAAATCGGGACAAATATAATGGATATAATAAATATAAATGTACTAGATACTGAAAAAGCCATACCACTTTGTAAGAGTGCCAATTTTCGCCTACCAACTATTAGGACAGCTATTGAAAACTGACAGCTACAGAGCGGGTTCACTTGAGCATACGCTATATTCACATGAAATTTCCAAATTATCCCGAGTGTCGGTATGAGATTGCGTATCTGACGTCCAGTGCAATTTCAGAACACGAAGCCGTCTTTGGCGACTGCCGGTGAACAGCAAATTTTCAGCTGCTATAATTTCATCTCTTCAAATTTTTACTGATGTCATATCCTTAGAGGAAAAGCAGATGGAATGCATCTGAAGAATCACTTGCTTCGAAGAAGACGTTTTAGTGGTTTTTCCGACAGGATTTGACAAGAGACATGATTCGAAAAATGATAAAATTGCATCGCCCCCCTGAGTTGTTGTTGTGAGTCTCCTGGAGTATAAACGGAAGCATCAAGTCGAAGATCTCAAGAATACACGCTGGAGAATTGAATCGGTTCTCTTTTTTAAAGAAAGTACCTGATGACTAACGAGGAAGAATTGTTTTTTCTTTTTCTTTTTTTTTTTTTTTTGTCACCAGTAAGCACAGCAGGCAGAAAATCTGGTCCCACACTTTTGATCACTTCCGACAAAATAAAGGACGTTGACGTTTGCCGATTCTCTGTTGCTCGATAGCTTTAACAGGGGAACCGCACCAACGGTTTAGCATAGTGCGCAAAAGCAGAAGTGCTTTAAAAACGTAATTTTTTAAACTACTTTTTCGCAATCAGATGAAATATCCAGCTTAATGTCAAAGAGAAAACCTGGGAATATTTGTCAGATCGACTAATGCTTGGATGGAAATGCAAAGAATTGGAAAATAATAGCGATTTTGTTGTTCATTAGCCGTGTCTACAAATGTCTTGGTGGAGAAGAAAGGTTTGAGTAGATGACAAACAAAAAAACCCTCTATTTTAATTTTTCTAGTGAAATAATAAAATTACAGACGTTTGCGTTGTCTATGCAATGAAAATCCTCGGAAACTACATTGGAACTAAGAATAGACAGTTTGTTATCTAACTTGAGATCAAGCGTTCTCGGGGGTAGCGTGAAAGTCGGCGGACAGGGGAAGGGCTAAAAAACAACGCCTGTCTGTTAACAGAGAGAGATCTTGACTGAGTCACGTAGATGAGCAATCAATCGTGCCTATTAATTTTATAATTTATTTGATTCATTTTGAACTGATCCTTGGTCCGGTGATCCTTGATCCGGTGATCCTCGATCCAGTTTTTCCAGGAAACCATCACAATGAGCACATCTCTAGCGCGTGAAATAAACAACAATAAGAAGCTCATCAATCTTCGCTTGCGAAATGTCAGCCGAAAAGAATGTTAAGCAACCGTGTACGGTGTGGGAATAGGCCACTTAATCAAAATTTTTTTTAGCTGAATTCACTGGCTATTTTCCCCTGATTTGACAAGTGGTATGTGTTCGTAGAAGGTCCGTATGGTCCGTAGAAGCCGTTTTCGAAGCCGGTATGGAGCATAAGGCCGACTACATTAAAGAGTAAAATCTCCTCGATGTCGACGATCGAAACGCGTCCATTTTTGCCATACAGCTACATCTTTTGGAGAGTAGTGTATAGAAATATCAGGTTTATGTGTATTATTCTTGTAGCTAACATCATTTGGCGCTCCGGCCACGCAATACGTTCGTCCTTTTTTGTAGATTTCTCCTTTCTCCACCATAATTGCGAGGTGTCTTCACAGTTTTCTACGTCACAGCTATATGAATTACAGCATAGCTATCACAGGCGGCCCAAGCTCACGTCTCGAGAAAAAGCCAACGATGAATTCATGAACGCGTCACGCGTTGTGTGACTCGGTGTTAAGTCACGGGAGGAACCGTTGAAAATTTGAACACGTTATAAGGCATAGTATGGGGAACGACATATGGTCGATTTACAACGATAAATATTTCGAAATCTGAATATTTTACACGTAAAATCAATAAAAACTTACTCATGCCCTGTGTATCCGTCGTAGTTCCTAGCGATTTCTGCTGTTTTAAGCTTGCTTTACCATCACTGTTATCTATGTCAAAAGACTTTTGACATGGATAACAGTGATGGTAAAGCAAGCTTAAAACGGCAGAAATCGCTAGAAACTTCGACGGATACACAGGGCATGAGTAAGTTTTTATTGATTTTACGTGTAAAATATTCAGATTTCGAAATATTTATCGTTATAAATCGACCATATTTCGTTCCCCATACCTATGCCTTATAACGTGTTCAAATTTTCAACGGTTCCTCCCGTAACTTAACACCGAGTCACACAACGCGTGACGCGTTCATGAATTCATCGTTGGCTTTTTCTCGAGACGTGAGCTTGGGCCGCCTATGTGGCTATATGATTATTTTGGCCGTCCGCTTGATGGGGACACCTTTTGGCCGCCAAATCGTACTTTCGATACACAAAAAATGGTCAAAAATTGAGCCAAATGCTTTGTCTGATCGAAATTTCTCTTTCAAGCAAACTTCTATTACTTTCGGTAATTTAGTCTCGGCCACTAGAGAATTAATTTCAGCGTTTTATATTCGTTAGTGCGTTTTCCTATCGGAAGCTTCCAGCTGCAATTTCATAACAGAGTGAAGCTGCAACGCTAACCCTCTTGGTAGACAAGACTAAGACTTGTTGATTTTAACATGTTTGGCAATGGATTTGTCTTGAAAGGCCACTCTAGACGGTGCTAACACGCCAGGGCCGAATGCAGTATGCGACGGTTTTCAAAGAGGCCTACGACATGCATGGTTCGCAAGCTCGAGAGTCTCGCACGCTCCTTTACACACGGCGCTGTAATTTGTTTGCGCCTGAGCATGTTGTGAACTATCATCTTTAAGCAAAATTGAACTAATGACCCTGAACAGCTTATGCTTCAATCGGTAATTTCTGTTTCGATCATGTGACATCATTTCAGCTTGCTCAAACAAGACCCTATCCTGAACTGAACTTCAACTCAATCCAGTTTAACCAGGTAAGGCTAGAATTTTCCCAAACTGTACTTCAGATTATTACGTGAAGGAGAGGTCTGTTTGCCAAAGCCTGCTCCACAGGTCTGCAATCCCTAAGACAAATCAACAGATTGTCACGAGATTAGTTTAATTCGAAGCTAGATAAACCTAACGCTTTGAACTGTTGTGGTTACTATTGAAAGTCTAAATTCTTGTGTAGTGCCGTAGTCAACGCTCATAGTGTGTATGTAGCATAATTTTAAATTGAGATACACGCATGGGTAGGAAAATAATCTATTCGTTCTGCAATTGCTTGCACGCTATTTCGGAGAAAGTACAGACTAACTGAAGATACCACTGGACAACAGATTTGCTTCAAACCGCCCTCTAAAAATAGTTTCCGGACACAGTAGAAGAGACAAAGTGAGCAGATATTCGTTATCAGTCGAGATATATTGCATACTTTAGAATGCATATTATCAGGATGATAATTGTTACCGCTTTCCGAATAGCTTCCGGAGTAGGTCGAAAAAGCACAGGAAGTAAGCAGATGCTCGTTGATAGCCGAGATATATTGCATAAGAAGAATAATCTCTGATTCATGCCTGCAATAATTATTCTTTATTTTTATTGGAAATTAATTCAATAGGTGTGCGTTCCTCTTGAGTACCCGTGATCTGCTTTCATTTTGAGCTAACCATACACAAAATTAGGAAGCATTAAGCATTAAGAAGTCTCTCGAAACCAAAACCAAAGTACTCACGAAAGACGTGACCAAGACGTGATAACGATTAGTGTTGAATCTGATTGGCTGAGAGGATGGCGTGAGCTATCTACAACAATCACCGATCGAAGTCTAGCAAAAGCAATGCATTCCCGGATTACTTCCGACATTCAATTCACATTTACTCACATAAACCAATGTAATTCGCCGGATTATTTTATTTTGTCGTTGGTAATAAACAACTTAATTGAACCATAGGTAGGCAAGAGGGTAGCACAAAGTTTAGAAACAATCACGCGTCACATGTATTTAAAATGGTATTTCACGCGCCACGAAATTAAAAGGGAAAACTTCAAACCTCACTGAACCTTGCCTTCCTGTAAAATTCCCGTGTCAAGCATTGATTTTTGGATCTAGTCACGCGTCAAGTATAAACTTTCTGGCATTCTCAGACAAACCTGCGGGTCGTCGCAGGACGTCCTTCAATACAATATTTGAACCTCTACGTAAGCTGTACTTTGAAGCACCTGCAAAAACACAGGAAACCACTGGCAGGTGCTAAGTAATTTCATAACAAACATTATGGCCGCCATCTTTGATTTTAATGGAAGTGGACGGCTGGGGAAAGGAATAAATTTATACCAAGGGGGCGGTCGGCGGTCCAAAATAAGGAGAGGGGTGGGGGTAGGGGAATTAAGATTACGGTTTCTTTTCTCCCCTCCCTCGCCCCCTACCCCCACCGTCCACTCTAACTGCAAATCAAACTTGGCCGGTCGAGCAAACGATTGCGAGCTTTTAGCGTTAGCTCGCAACAACAAGACGCCTGCACTGCAGGCTAATAAAACTTAAAATAAAATGGATTTCAGGGATCGAAGATTACGAATTGTATCTATGGAAATTTTCTCGTGATCATGCGAATTAAGGCCAGATTAGCCTACAGAACAGGCGTCAGAACAGGCGCGAGTCTCCTCCATCTCCTCGCGCGAGTCTCGCGGGCCTCCAGCACTTGAAAAGTTGATCGGCCGTTTCAAATTACCGTTAACCTTATTTACATTCAAATCGATGGCACTAAATACTGTTCCAGTTAAGATAATAGATAGCTCAACGCTACAGAACTACTGGAAACTAAGGTAACTATCAATCGATCCAAGTTACTTCGTCATATAGGTGAATCTTAGACGGGACTTCAAATAAGTTATTTTACTTGCGTTAGTTTGTGAGATAATAGCATCTTCTGCATGTGTTATAATGGTCCATGGATCAAAGCCAGCATTGCTGTTTTTTGGATGATCGCTTTTTGTCTCTTTTATGTAAAACTAAAGTAATAAAACAATGCTGTGGGAACCAACAAGATATTTGAATTACTCTTAGTCTGTTTCATATTTATCATTTCTTTGGAATGGAAGACAGCTCTCAAGTGAACTCATCTTCAACATGTCTCCTCCAAATTTCCAGACCATCGTGAATATTGCTTTTGAAATGCTATGATAAACGGATCACATAGATGCCAGGTCTTCCTTTATAAGTTTTAGGTTTTATAGTGCTGCAAGGAGTCCCTTTAGGTTGCTTTCATTTGCATATTATGCTTAACGTTTAGTGAATGTATTTTATTTGCTTGTTGCGAAATTCTGTGTTCCCCTTGCCTCGCCGCATGCGCATCATATAGTCAAAAATTGTAATACAATGGCACTTTGCAAGAACATAAGACCGCCTTGAATCCTTTCTTCGGTTTAAACTACACACGCTTTTTGAACTATTTTTTAGTCGATATTTAGTGTACATTATTTGTCATAGAATGTTTATGATTGTATTGCTCTTGGCTGTTTTATTTGGTTCGGAAATTTCTGAAATAGCGACTAAAGTCACTGGCATTTTTTAGATGCCGTATGAGGCAGGGTTAATTTGGCCGAGATGATCTCGCGCTACTTTTGTATTTAGCAACGCAATTCACAACCCAGAGGAGAACTTGGTTGTATCATCGCAAAAGCGTCGCACACTCATAAAAACACAAACCCACTTCCCATTAGAAACCTAATCATTTTATCTTAATATGTTCATGAGCTTATATGAACATATCAGAAAGTCACCAAAAGCCAAATGCCAGCCTGCTGCAGGACCTCGGTAAAAACGCAAGAAACGCGTGCGAGAGAGCTGACCTAAGCATTCCGCCACGTGCGACATTATTCAGCTTTATTATAAAAACTTTGTTGACACCTAATGTGGATGAATTTCTGTTTTAAGATTTATCTTATTTTCAGGAGTAATACTTTGACATAGAAAAATGGACGGAACAGACCCCAAGATCCCGAAAAACGCTGATTCAGGATCCTGTCTTGAGGATGAATTGGAAAGTGATAACAATCAGTCGGCCAGACGCAGGACGTTTGAACAATTTCAAAAAACTATGGATCAGTTCCAGCAATGCAAAGTGGAAGCGGCCATAGAGTCTTTACAAGCTGGTCATAAGCACTTCCTGAATCTAACCCCAGATAGTTTCGGAAACCCGACTGATTACGAGAAGGAGCAGGTGGATCGAGGTAGAGAGACGTGTTTGAGTTATTGCTCCGCTCCTCCTTTCTTTGGTGCTGTTTTGTTAAACCCTGAGCTGCCCACAGATACGGATGACCAGTTTTATGCCAGCTTTACTACTGTCTTTGGTGCTGTTGCACTCAAGCTGCATGAATATAAAATAGCTATAGACTTATTTCAGCGATGTGATTCACTTTTTGTATTTGATACCACGCCATGTCCTAAAAACAACGAGCAAGTTATCAATATTTTAAGAGCAGTAGCCAAGGCTAATGTAGGCTGTGTTTATCTGATTATGAGAGCTATGAACAAGGCTAAAGATTATTTAGAACGAGCGCTGGAGATTTTTGAAACATTTAAAAACAAAACTGACTCTCCAGAAATAAACATTGTTGCTGTACAAATCAACTTAAGCTTAGCTTACCAGTGTCAGAAAAACTACCCTACTGCAGTGAAGTTGCAAGAGCGTCTTCTTCTGAAAGCCAAAGACCCCATTATTCCCCCACATTTGGTAGCTGCCATATATTACAATAGAGCAGAGTTGTTCACAGAGCTCAAAGAACCTATCAAAGCACTCATGGAGCTGAGGAAATTGGATTCACTATCTGAGGGGATAAACAATGAAGAAGGAATATTCTCAAAATTCATATCTTCTAAAATTTGTTTGGCGTATCAAACGATTGGAGATGTGGCTCGTGCAGAGAAAATAGCGGACCGCTTGGCTTTCCCTTCTCTTTCCCCTCAATCGCTATCACCACCACTATCGCCTTCCTCACAATCGTTTTCGGCAGCATCAGGGTCAGGGTTAGGGTCATCATCATCATTATCATCATCTTCTTCTTCAGCAGTTTCATCATCGTCATCGTCATCGTCATCGTCATCGTCATCTTCGTCATCGACATCGTCATCTTCATCGTCTGCTTCGTCACTGATGTCTTCATTTCCGTTTTTCTTTCCCGATTTTGGAGGTGTCCTCGAATGTAGTGGAAAATTCCACTGGGACTTCTTGTTCGCAACAATATTGAATTTAGTTGATTATCACTTGAACGAAAAAAACGTAGACTTTGCATCTTTCCTTGACGTTTTTGTACCAAGTTGCCAAGAGACGCTTGGGAAAAACCACCCAACACAGGCATCGTTTCTCTATAGGCAAGGTGTTAGATTCTTTCTAATGGAAAAAAACTTGTCATCAAAACATTTCTTTGAAGAAGCATTGACTATTTTAACGAGTTTTGACTACGCTTCAGATCACCCGGATTTAGTGCAATGTAACATCGCTCTTGCCAAGCTTTTATTGTGCGAGGACTTCCAAGAGGTTCCTCAGTTGAAGTCGCGCCCTGACCGAAGCTGGCGAGAATTTCCTTGCAACGCGGCAGATGGAGTTGTGAGCCCTAATATTCAATCATTTGGAGAAGACAACAACAAGTGGGACAGCAACGAAGAATTTAACGAACCAGGTAAAATTTCTAGTCAAGAAAACCGTGAAGGCGAGCATCACTACCGCCTTAAAAATCCATCCCAAAGGGATAAAAACGGGAGAATCAGCATCTCACAGGAGATACTGGAAACACCAAATGAGGTCAGAGATGGACGGAACGATGTCCTTAAAGCTTCTTTTCAGGGAGAAGATGTGGTTGCAGACAGCGGTGAAAACTGCGATGTATTTCCTACAAATGGGGCTTGCGGCTTTGACAAGGATTGGAATACCCAAGCTGTTGCCCTTCCAAAAACACCAGAAGATTCCCATGAGAGTAATTCGAAAGAAAAAAGATCTCTTGGTTTGAAAGGTGGACGCCGAAGCGATCTTCCGTCAGGCCAAAGTTCACAAAGAGATCCAAGTGAGGATGACTTTGGAACAAATCAAATCGGATTAGATCCCATTTTTCTCGCACGTCATTCTTGTGGGTGCAATACATCTCATGAGCGCTGGGATTCTTGTGGCCCATGTGAAGATTTAGAATTGCCTGCAGGTACACACTCCGAGTACAACAGATCTGGATGTATGCCTGAAGTGTACCACCCTACTCCCCTAAGTTCATCGATACTTCCCGAATGTCGTGATTCTACAAAATTTTATGCAGGAGATAATTCTGCCTACACCAGTACCATGGGATCTCCTCCACAAATGTACTCAAGTCGTGATGGTTATCAGCCGCAAAAGTCATCCCTGAACTTAGTCCTGATGCCCAAAACTGTTCCAGCGAAGACCATAGGACTGCCTCAATCTTCAAGTTTCGTCGAAGATGGATCTAAAGCAAATCTCACGTTGACAGTCAGAGAGTTTCCCACTAGTAATGCACGGGCAAGAACTCCGCCAAATATCTTCACAAATGGACATGTACTCGCCGAAAGGCCGATGTTGTCATCGCAGTTTGAAAGAGGAGATGACGCTACGGGATTTCTTCTGGACGGGGAAAGTGAAGAAGCTGGTCAGGGTCTGTTGAACAGTAATTCAAACACATTTGCTGACGAGTCGTTGGCCGTCCTCGAGCAACGTGTGGCTGAAGCTTGCTGTCTTGTCGAGAAAACGTTGAAAGAAAGACAAGAAAAAGAGAAATCGATGAAAGAAACGGAGCGAAAAAGAAAAGAAGAGCGGGCAAGGAAAGAACAACTTGCACGTGAAAGAAAAGAAAGGGAAGCGAGGGAAGCAAGAGAAACGGAACTCAGGAATGAAAGAGTAGAGGGGAACTCCATGAGCGGTGGACAAGAAACACCTTCGCAAGACTCGGCTCCTGCTGAGGTTCGACAATGGCTCTGTGAACATTATCAACGGCTCTGCCGTGTTAAGTTCTCGTGCTGCGGAAAGTTCTTTCCTTGTCATCGTTGTCATAACAACTCTGGGTGCCCAAATGATAATTCCAAAGCAAGAGAGGCGTGCTCTGTTGAGTGCTCAGTTTGTAGCCATCAACAAGAGGTAAATAGGAATGACATTGACTTGAAATTTTATATAAGATGAAAGAGGGTTCTTACTCTTAGGTTATAACCGATTTAACTTCGAATGTTTGATTTTTAAGATCAACCAGGACGCCCACACCTGTGTCAGATGCAAAACAAGGTTCTCAGCATATTTCTGCTCGGTGTGTAAACACTTCACAGGGGAGGATAAAGCTCCTTATCACTGCGAAAAATGTGGTATCTGCCGGTAGGTGAAACAATATTCATGACGAATGTTTTTTTCGTTTGTTTGGATATTATGCTTGTTGTCCAAAAGAATAAGGGTCAGGGAGTTATTGGCCTGCTTCAGTACCAAGTCAAGGAGTTATTGACTAGTGTTACAGTATGAATGAAGAATCCGGACGCTGCCTTCAGAGCGAGAACAAAATATTACAGAGAATTGCTTCATCGATGAGTGGTTAAAACACCTCATTGAATCCCACAAAACATTAGTTTTGGTTTCCTCATACGTATCAAGCTTCCTCCTCAGTAATTGTTGCAGCTTATCAAGTAGAAATACAGCGCTTTTCAGTATGAATTAGAAATTTGTTTCCCCAACGAATCATTTTGTGCTCAAGAAAATATGTGCGAAGTGATGCTCCTATTTCCCGTTCAGTATCTACAAGGACCGCTCCTTCCACTGTGATGTGTGTAACGTCTGTCTGGACAAACGGCTGGAAGGAAAACATTCTTGCCGAGCAAATTCAGGACACGATGAGTGCTGCATCTGTTTAGAGGTAGTTACGTAATTACTCATTAAGGCTGAATAAGAGTAAGGAATGGGAGAAATATCTTCCAAAAGATTTTCCCCTTTATGCGAAGCAATTAACCTTGCACTCAATTGTGCTTGCATTTCTTGAGTGGAAATCTAACGAAAGAGAAGCATGGCAATTAGATCACAATCCAAACATTTTTTTTTTATCTCGTTGATCGGTTCTTTATTTCAGGACGCTTTCAGCGGTTGTCAGATCCTGCCATGCTCACACAAGGTTCACCGAGAGTGCGCTATTGCTATGATACAGAACGGCGTGTAAGTATGCATGAAATATGGTAATATCTATTTTTGGGAATTAACTTAAATATGGAAGAACACTCCACTGCTCCGAAAATTTGTTGGTATTCAATTCTGGATTGGGTGTTGCGTGTGTGGACCTGCTCGAGCTACAATGAGTAGTTTTCAGTTGCATGTAAAATGAAAAAAATCTGTCTCCTCTTAAGGAGCCTTGGTCGCCAATGGGTAAGAGTGATTTATTGACAAACAGCGATTGGTTTTTGCGATTAAAATAACTTGGGAAATGATAGGAAACTACATCAAGAATCAACAGTACGGAAATTTCGGAGAAACAGACCTCCGCTCCCACCTACAGCTGGGAATAACTCTGGTTAAATCGACATATCCCGGGTAACGCCCTGATTGTACCCTTAGCTTTTCTTAGGTCCAGAGATAATTTCAGTTTTGGTTTCGAGACGCTCTTTGCATGTTATCATGGAGCTGTCTTTAATCTAAGGCGATATTATGTTATTAATAAACTTTGCAAGACTTTTAATGTTAGGTAGGCCAGATTCTATTGTGACATTCCCACACTAGTTTTTCTCAAGTTCACTTGAAATATTTCCTTTTAATTTGCAGTCGCAGCTGCCCAATTTGTCGCCATCCTTTGTACAGTCAGACAGGAATGAGTGAATAACAAACTCGACTCCAGTGCTCAGAATTCCAAGAAAAGGCAAATTGTTCCTAATTGAGATGTTCTACTAAGTGTCTTGATTGACGTTTTCATTCTTTATTGTGGGCGTGAATTTAACTCTTTATGCCTAGGAATGACTGGCTCCTAATTCGACTTCACTGTATCACTCTAGAATCAAATGGTGAATGTGAGGAAAATAAAGGCAATGATCACCAATTTAGCAAGCTCCTGATTATCAAACAAACTCTCATTGTCAGTACCAGAGGAAATATAAAGAGAACAGTGAAGATTGTTAGGGTGTAGAGGGTTAAAGATCGTAATAGTTATTTTAATCTTACTTGTACAAGGACGCAAACCTCAGGGGGGAGGGGAAATGAGGGTGGCAGGATCCCCTTAGGTTGAAGTGATTCCTTTTCAGTGAATTTTATATCCAAATTTACTGCTTTTAGTGGAAGGCCATTCATCCCTTAAAAGATTTGTATAAAAGTGTTAGGTTAGTCTGGCGAGGAGATGGAAAGCTGTGTATCATAATAGTAAGTCCATTGTAAAATAAAATTTTATATTTCTTCTCATTGTAAGGAAACGACAGAGTAAATTGCCCACAGGCTTGAGCAGCAAATTAGATTTTGTAGCGGGTTGTTTTTTTCGTAATCTAAAATGAAAGAATGCTTCAAAGGATTTTATAACCCCTACACTTTCAGCCAAACAAAACATTTCCCATGTTGTTGTTGTTAAATTCCTGGTAGTGTTTGATGGTTATTAGATTTCTATGTGAAATAAAGCCCCTCTACAACCTTTTTTCATCTATAGTTACACCAGAATAGGAAGGAATTGTAAGGGTTTCAAATTTCATCTTCTTTGCCTTCGGGAGACGTGTGATAAAGAGCAAGGGAAGAAAAATCTAGCTTGCTCCTGAAATTTCGGTAGTCATCTATTAAGTTAGTAACGAGTATTACTGGTACATTTCTTGTGACTAAATTTACTTACTAAGCTTATTTTATAATGAGGTGGTAACCTTCATAAATAAAAGGTATTTAGTTTTCTTAGGCTTTGCACTTTTTATAGTTATGTAAGTAGTTTGCTATTTGATACTAAGGTAACCTTGGGATTTGAAACTTCAGGTAGATTTGCAAATTGTAGTTACGCGATCATTATATCATTCCAGCAAATAAAGCAGACAATGTGTAGATGTAAGTTGTATTAAACATTTTTTTAACCCTACCTCAGCAAGTTTGTTGTAAATTGTTTTTGTTACAAGACAACAGCGCCTCTTCATTCTCTTTCTCTCCTCCGTTTTTACAACCTTAATTAACGTAATAGACAAGCAACTACACAATTAATTTGGCAAATTTATCAATTTGCTCAATTTGCTCAATTTTGCTCAATTAGTCTGGTACATTTCTTCACTGATCTAACCCTATCTACTACCATAGGCTCACGTCAAACCGCCTTGGATATCGTTGGCTCAAGGAAAGATATACTGTGCCTATTGTTTTCAGCAATTCAGCTCGTGAAATAGTGCCAGACTCCTAAACCCTAAGCAATGAGCTTGTTATCCAATTTTCTTTTAAAATTGTTTGTAAAAATGGAGACAGTTGTTTAAATGGATTAGAGCTTTTCCTAGATCAAAGAGTCGTAAAAAATGTTCCGACGATTAGTTTCAGACGAATCTGTGAACCAAATTTGTATGGATGATGTATCATTTGTGCCACTCATTTAAGATTCACGTATATGTGGGCTGCTTCACTCGATTGGATTAGTAGATGTCGCCATAATCCATCCATTCTCTTCTTTGCGTGGATATTCTGCGAAAAATGGAAGCGAACTCGAGAAGGATCCAGAGAGGAGTGCATTTCCTCTAGAAAGTATGTGGTTCATTAATTTCTTTGCGTCAAACATTTCCGGCCCTCGAGCGCGCACCTTCACAAAGGCGAGTTCTATAGCAGTACTGCTCTACATAAGTGGAAAAAAACAAACTTAAACTGAAAGAATTTTGGGGGTTATCTTAGTTAAAGAACCATAGCTATGGGTGTTCGTTATGGATGATTAGGCAATGGACTTATGCATATAAATTATGTATGTGTATGGCTCAGACACAAACAGTTTTTGCCTTTTTGTTTTATTTCTTAAAATGTTCACCATCTCTTTCCCTTGATAAAGCAAACAAATCTTACAGAGCACGCTTCACGCGAAATCTTAAGCGGAAAAAGGAAGCACGCATGTGTGTATATACTTTTCCTTACGACGGTCGGGTTAAACATAAATAACAAGAAGCTTCTTTAATAATTCTAAGTTGCTTAATCCTTAGCTATGCATAGTTAAATTTAATGGCCAAATACCTCGTAAACATAGATTCCAATTTTTAGAGAGCATCTCCTGGAGAGAGTGTATTTGTAAATTGTCTCTGATAATGTAAGCGCGTTCGGTTTTTCTTCCGTTTTCCCTCAAGTCATAATCAAGTGAATTTTATCTAACCACATCAGTTTCATTTTTGGTTTTAAATCTAAAAAATTGTATCTGCTTTCATGCCCAATCGACATCGCAGTCGACTCCCGATGACTCGAAACATCCTGAACTCAACATCGCTGCAACTCGAACCAAAATTGATCATGATTTCCCCTCGATGTCCGTCATACATTTACTGCAATTTTACCCTCGATAACTCAAATCTCCTGCTACCCCTTCAGGTAGCTAGTTCTCTTTATATTTTTACTCTCTGTAACTCGAATCACGGCAAACCACGTCCGCCAATACGCGACAAATCAAAACAATCAGTGTACTGCAGTCCAAACCATTTAATTAATTTGGGATAAACATGTCTTAAAAACCTCTGGAGCGAGTCCATTATTACTGAATTGTAAGAACTTCCTTGCAACTGGATTTTTCTTGCCACGTGCGAGAAAAATGATTGAATCGTTTGGCCTTTGAAGTTGTTACATCCAAGGGCCTTCTAAGTTTTGACAAGCCCCTTTGATTGCTTCGATTGTCCCTTCATTTTGACGTGTTGAGAGTAGGTCGATCTTTGGTCTTTAAATAGCCTGATCCAGAAACGTGGGCTGATAGATAAAAGAAACTGAATTAGGGGATTCCCCTTCTTTCTGATCATTTTGACGTGTTGAGAGGAGGTCGATCTTTCGTCTATAAATAGCCTGATCCAGAAACGCGCGCTGATAGATAAACGAAATTGAATTAGGGGATTCCCCTTCTTTCAAATGTAGTTTTACTTTTGTTTTTAAGATTTCGAGAATATTCGGGGTAGTGTATCTCACTCAGCACTCGAAGACAAAATTCGTTTCCCCGCGCGGCCACGTAATATCCTCTATATGACAGACCAGTCACCACAAATAATAAACATCCAAAATCGGATGACATTCACCTCAACATTAACCAACAAGCTTGATATTTTCTTCTGTTGTTTTCTTTTTCTACCTGTGGGGCTGCTTGGCTGTGTGGGCGCTGATACAAGAGGGAGGTCCGTGGAAAGTTAATTTTAAGCGCGAAATTTGTTACAATCAAATCTACAGAGGAAAGTGAGCGAACTGATAAGGGTCAACTAGGTCCGCCGTGAAACTTGCCACACACCGATCACATGATGTTGAAAATGTATTGTTAACGGCATTAAACTTATTTATCTCTCTCCTTAAGTTATCAACACTTCAGTGAGCACTGCAATTTCTTTGTTGCCACGGTTCAAGCAACTAGGAAAAAAGAGTCCCAAAAAAATTATATTGATATCAGAAAATATAAAAATGCATATTACCGCGTCTGTCTCGCTAAATTCGAATTCTGCGTCGCTCGAGAAAAGTAGATGGATGAACGCGACATCAGGACGAGAAATAGAAGATCACCGTAAAGTCGATTAGAATTACTTCGGTAACCATTTCTAAAGACTTTTGATTTCTTTCTTTATCCCCCACTTTTTTTTTAAACCTCAAGACCTTGTTTTTCGTGAATCAAGTGAACTGGGAAAAGGATGGTAACTAAAATGAATTTGAAGTCTCAGTAGAAAACACTCGAAAAATTAGGCCAAGCACAAGCGTTCAATCATTACTGTCGCATGGTTCTGGCTAGGTTCTATCGCCTTGACGATGCGTTAACTCGGAATTTTTCCTTATTGTGAATTGAGCCTCACATTTCCGTTCATTATTATCACTGGCCATTTCTTAGCAACCCATAATGATTGGTGTCATTTTTGCCCCTGACTTAGTGCCGTTTTATGGCTGTTATAAACCTCCATCCATATGCATTTGGTCAGAAACCTCTTGCCTCGTGGACCTCGACAAACACATTGGTAAGTAAAAAATTACCATACATTTGTTAAAGATTTAGAGAGAACAAAATGCTGCAACAACGTTTTGTTTTATGGTTTTTTTCCCGATATTAATATAACTTTTAAGTATTGTTTGGGCTCTTAATCCGGGCGAATTGAACTTATAATTTTTCTTACTGTTAGTGAGATCATCCGACGCTTTTGGATTTTTTTTATTACTTCAAGTGAAAACCGAAAACAAGGAAGTGATTCTATCCGTTAGTCTTCATTTGTTCATGCTTTAGGTGTAAGGGAAGCACATCAATGCCATGAATTATTTGCGATGTTACAGTGTTTATTGACAGCTTCCAGATTGTGGTAAAAATAATTGACGGTTGATTCTTGAGAATGATGAGAAAAGCATTGAAAAACGTGCTTATTTAATTTAACTGAAATTATTTGGATTCTTAGATTCGAAATTAACGTCGATAAGTCCAAAGTTTGGAGAACAACGAGGCAGCATTTTTCCTCTCTTCGTCTTGGTTCTTCTATTATATTTTTGAAAGAGTACATCTATTGTTAACAAGAATATGTATAAAACGAGGTCATGTACAAGCGTGACCTCTCTCTCCCAACAGCAGTTTATACGTGACAAAATATGTCAGCAATTTTCTTACTGAATTAATCAGGTGAAGAGAAAATTTAAAAATCCTGCTGCTACTTCGAATTCACTTTACTATTTGTAAATTTGAGTTCATAACGCGTTATTTAAAATGCGTTGTAGAGGAGTTAATCGAGCACCGTAATCCTCACCTACATTCTGTGCCAACCTTAACTTTTTCGCATCACAGTTAAATTCACATTGCTTTAACACCTGCTTTCTATAAAACATTTTTTCCATGGCCAAATATTTTAAACACGAGTATCTGTGTTGTTTAAAAGTGTCACGCAACACACTGCATGGATCGCACTAAGAGACCATAGAAATGCGAAACCGTAACAGTTAAACGAGTAGGGTTGCACTAGAAACATTGAGAACTGAAGTAGACCAGAAACATGTTTGCCACGCGTATAAAAAAAATAGCGCGATCTTATGTCCTGCTGAAGTTGTCTTAGGCCCAGTTCAGACGCCGTACTTCAGCCAAGCCTAATCAAATTCAACGAATTAAGGTTGTATGAAGTACGGCGTCTGAGTCAACGGAATGGCTGATTTAATTAAGATCAGTTCAGTCAATTAATCCCGTCTGGCGGGGAAAAACGGCTGGTTTTGATTCATTTCAGAGAGTTCCCATAATTTACAAAAAGACATATCACATTGAAAGGGATACTAAAGTTGACGAGTATCCATATCGAAGACGCGTATTTTCAAATTGATCGTGTTTCAAGTCGACAAAGTTTCACTGACAAGCCTTGTCAGTTACAGCTGCGATTTCTCTTGTCTTTAAAAAGCGACTTTTCAAAATCTTTCTTCGCCACCCAAACACTACGGAGCTCTCGATGTTTTCGCCCACTGAATTAGTAAATACCTCCCTCGTTGGGAGACACATGCTTTATTCTATCACTACAGGAAACGGTATTCTGAAGTGCAAATGCTCAGAGTTCGCATTTAATTATTTGATTAATTGCGCAATGTGCTGTCACGAAATACATCCGCAAATATGGTAAGAATTGTGAGACTAAAGCAATGGGCTGTTTTGACTCTTTGTGAAATTAGTAACCTGAAGATTAGACAAAAATCAAACGCCAAACAAAGTATGTTACTGAAAGGACAGCGTTTACAGCGAGATTAAGCCACATGGCTTCAATTGCATAATCAGTCATAATTTATACGTAGCCTTCGTACATTTCCAGTACACCCAAACCGCTACGATTGGTGTACGGTCGTAGATGAATCAAAACACCGGAAGTCGAATCGTGCGTTAGCATACCGGAAGTGACTGCAAATGGTGGAACTTGATTCACGAGTGCACTGAATGTACCGGGAAAACTATATCCATTCACTTTTAATTTGTCTTACTCTGCTTTCTGTTTGTGTAGCATCGGTTTCCTTTTATCGCAAATACATGTAACATGGAAAACCAAGCTAACGGTTTGACAGACTCCTTCGTGGCCAGACGCAGTACAGACCGCTTGGAACTGCTTTCTCATAATCAAAATGGCCCACGCTATGACCAAGGTTCAGGGATAGGGGCAGAGGTAAGACAGATTGAATACAAGATGGCTTTTTGATGAAGAGAGGAACACTGATATTGCTTTTCTGGGAGTACGTAGCGGGTCTGCTGGGGCAGGAAGAGCGTTGTAAAAGTCATTCTCAATCACCAAAATCGAAGCTGAGATCACAGCTTTCATTGACTAAGACATAAAAGCTGGAAAAGAACTATGAGACTGAGTGATCCCGAAAATTTGATCGCTCAAACCTAGTCAAAATATTTATTCCCTGCATAACAAAAAGATACTTTTGAAAATTGCAAAATGAACTAACGAAAATCATTGCTGTTTCGTTGTCACGGCTGCCCCTCATAAGTGTTTAGCGATATCCTAACTTAAAACAAAAACAGCTCATAGATTTATGAGGCATCAAAACAAGCATTCCAAGCCAGTAAAATGAGTCTATATCGCCCGTTTGAGGAGCTAGCCATATCATAAACATTTTTGAAAATTATCTGATTTCGTTTCATTTCTCCAGATTGCAGGGTCAAACAACACTGTTACCGACTCGTCTGCAGCTGATTCTCCTTCTGCCGAAGTATTCCCAATGAACTCTCATACTTCAAGTATCTTTGCATTGTCTCCACTGAAGATAAGACCGTGGAATGTGGAGTCTTTAGAGTCCACGAACAACAGTCCTCTTGCATTGATGCAAGGAGTAACCAGAGCAACGGTCCAAATAAACAGGAGAATGCGGGAAAGAGAACAGCGCGAAGTGGAGCGGGAACAACTTCAAAGGGAGCAGGAAAGAAGGGAAAGAGAGATTAGAATGAGAAAAAATTGAAAAACGATAGAAAGAGAGGGAAGGGAGATAGAAGATCTAGTGGATGGAGAGAATGGCAAGAGGCAGGAGAATAATGCAATAAGAGAAGAGATTTGCTAAGTACGTGAAACCTTGTTTCATATAACATTCCTATTGTTTTAGAAATTTTTGTAAAAATGTAGTTAATATGCATTTTCCACGAAAGATGCTGGTGTTTGTAAACACCAAAATTTTCAAGTTGTGTTCAACTTCCTCAATAATTGTGTCATCAATTTTGAGAGGGCTTGTCACTAGCAATTATTTTCGTTTAGTTTTAAATATCACGATCTTCGTTTTTTTCACGTTAATGAACAACTTGCTAGATTTTAGCCAATGCGCAACATGACGAATTATATCGTTGAGGTAATCGATGAGAATTTTAAGATTTCGGTTTTGGTAAATAATGCTAATATCGTCGGCTGAAAATTAACATTTAGCATCTCTTATGAAAAACCGGTTGTTAGACAAGGTCATATTTTCAGTCAGGTACCTTGAGATACGATTATATACAATTTTTCGAAAAAGCAGGAAGTATTGAGATTGGTCTGTAATTTTCAATCAAGCACGGGTCGTCCATCTTTAATACAGGGACCACTTAAACAACTTTAAGTTTAGATGGAAAAATACCCGAAGTCGAAGACAAGTTGAAATATGCAACAATGGCTCACAGATAAAATCGAAGGGCTTCCTAGTGTTAGACAAAGGCAAATTGTCCAGCTTTGCCCTCTGTAAAGTTTTGCAACTTTACCGAGTTCGTTTATTTGACCGGGATCAAAATTTTGCTGGAGGGAGACGAGACTGGTCCTGAGTATTTATTAAAACACTAAAACAATGATATGATCTTGCTTGCTAGATTTGGGCCAACATTAGCAAAGCAATGGCAGAACCTGCTTGCAATCTCTTCAGTAGTAGTAACACTGTGTTCCTGTATCAATGAAGTTTTAATAGGTTTACATTTCGTATGATGTATAGCACAATTTAGAATTTTCCATGAAGCTTTGATATCACTTTTATTTTTAGCAAGCAGGGCTTCATAGTATTGTTTTTTTTTTGTAATTCTTAATAGTCGCGTCAACTTATTTTTGCATATTTTGTATGTATTCAGTCTACCATATCATCTAAGTGAGGGCTCAGTTATTGTCTGTACAACTTTTTCTTTTGGTTGAATGGTTTTAATAATCCCCGAGAGATCCAAGGCTTTGTAATTTTTAGTCAACTCTTTTCCTTTTATGATATTAAAAGGAAAATAAGTGTCGAAGATTCCTGTGTTTTTTTCTATAAATGAGTCATAAGCTATATTTGCATCTTCCTTCACGAAACACCAATCGGTATCACGCACGGCAATATTAAATTCTTTTCTTCGCTTTGTACTTGTTTCTCTTTCAGCGGCTTGTCGCGTCTGACTGAAACAATTGAATTCACAAATGTGGGTTTACACATCAAGTTCAGTCTTTATATCAGCGTTTTCTAGAAAAGCACCATAAAAAACACGTCGTGGGAAAATTTAAGAAACTGCTGCTCACACTTATCATTTTCCTATTTATCACTGTTTGATCCCCTGTCTAGGGGATGGATTCTTTTTTCAATTCCTTTCGATATCAGTCTTTGACTCATAGGCTACGTATGTTCGCGGAGCGTGTTATTTACTTGAGGCTAACATTACACTTCGAGCATCACACCTGACAACATGGCCTTATGCCAAAAACTATGCTTAAAATGTTTCATTACGCTCAATTTAATGATTAAAAACAAAGAGTCTTTTAAGAGTCCCTCAACCTCCCTTCCCCTATTCCTTCTATCAAAACAGATAAGACTAGCTAAGAATGTAATGTTTACTAAAGTTCAGTACACAACATCGTACTAAATCAAATTCCTGAAGTGCAAACAAGATTAGCAGGCTTAGTGATGACACTACTCAGGTTATGTAATTTATATATTGTTGAACAACAAGGGAATTTATAAGAAGTTTAGTAATTATGAAAAGTGAGACAAGCGCTTTGTCTGATCGAAATCTCTCTACCAAGCAAACCTCTATAACTTTCGGTAATTTATTCCAGGCTACCAGGGATTTAGTTTCAGCGTTATACATTCGTTGGTGCGTTTTCTAAGTGGAGGCTTCCAGCTGAAATTTCATAACAGAGTGGAGCTGCAAAGCTAACCTTCTTGGTATACAAGACTAAGACTCGTTGATTTTAACATGTATAGCAATGGATTTGAGTTGTAAGGCCACCCTAGAAGGCGCTAGTACGCCAGGGCAGAATTCAATATGCAACGGTTTTTAAAGAAGCCCACGACATAGATGGTTCGCGAGCTTGTGAGTCTCCACGCCCCTTTGCCCACGGCGCTGTAAACGGAATAATATTTTTCTTTCTGACTAAGCATGTTATGAACTATCACGTTACGCTTCAATGATAGCTAAGAACAAAATTTCAATTAATTACCCGGAAAGCATATGCTTCAAACAGTAGTTTCTGTTTCGATCATTTGACCATATTTTCGGCCCGCTCAAACAAGAGGCTATCCTGAACTGAACATCACCTCAATCCAGTTTAACCAGGTAAGGCTAGAATTTTCCTAACTGTACCTCAGATTATTACGTACAGGAGAGGTCTGTTTGCCATAGCCTACTACACAGGTCTGCAATCTTAAAGACAAATCAAAAGATTGTCACGAGATTAGTTCTAATTCAAGAAAGAAGCTGGACAAACCCAACGCTTTGAACTGTTGTGGTTATTGTTGAAAATTCCTGTGTAGTGCAGTAGTCAGTACTAATAGTGTGTATTTAACATAATGTTCAATCGAGATGCACGCATGTGTGAACATGGAGGGAAAACAAGCTATCCGCTCTGCAATTGCTTGCATGTGATTTCGGAGAAAACAAAGACTAACTGAATATCCCAATGGACAACAAATTCGCTTTAAACCGCTCTCCAAACAGCTTCCGGACACAATAGAAGAGACAAATTAAGCAGATGTTCGTTAACAATCAAGATATACCGCATACAGGGCACACCTTAAAATGCATATTTCGAGCAGCTTCCGTAGTAGGTTGAATAAGCAAAGTAAGCAGATGCTCGTTGATAGCCGAGATATATTGCATAAGAAGAATAACCTGTGATGTATGTTTTTAATAATTATACTTTATTTTTATTGGAAATTGATCAAATAGAGGTGAGTTCCCCTTGTGTGCTCGTGATCTGCTTTCATTTTGAGCTATCCATGTACAAAATTAGATTTTGATCGAATCTCTTGAAACCAAAACTCTTTCGAAACCAAAACTCACGACAGTCAATCAGTGGAAAGGAAATTGTAAAAATGAACCAATCAAACCTGTGAGTGAAACCAACCAAAGTACTTTGGGCGCGTGTTACTAAAGTGATTAAGACATGATTAGGATCAGTTTTAAATCTTTGGACACTCAGTTAAAATTTGTTCACGTAAACCAGTCTAATTCGTCGGATCATTTTACTTTGTCGTCCCCAAGCTTTTCTCATGTACGTAGAAAACCTCGAAATGGATAACTCGCTAAAATGGGTTCCCCTCAACGTAGTGAGCGGTCAGATAACAAGCGATGCATTGTAGAAGAACAGTAAGGTGAGATATTTTTATTGAGAATTTGATTCTATTTTTATTCCTCAGACCGGTCGTAAGCTTATAATTATAAGTTACACGGTCGTAAGCTTATAATTATAAGTTACAATATTACAAACTTATAATTTCGCCATGACTATTATTTCGCAAGATGATCATCTCACAGCTGGAGCTTGGACCGACTGTGATATAATACGATAATTGTCTCCTACGTTAGCTGTGCTTTGAAGCGGTCGATGTCAACTTGATTCAAGTCATCACGGGAAATGTTTTGCGTATATCGCAAAAATTACGTAAAATTTCGAGGAGCGTCGGTGACCGGGGTTAAATCAATCTTCCAAAATCCCTTTATGTCGTCACCCGCAAAAACACAGGAAAACAACGGCAAGGATACAATTTTTTATCACACTTTAAAGAAAATGGGTGTCACGGATCGAAGGTTACAATGTGTAAATTTTCTTTAATTTTTCTTTTACGCTTGTCAGATAAGCGCAAGACAAACACATTGAAAGCGCGAGGCTCCTCCATCTCCTTGCGCGAGTCTCGCAGGCTTAGCAAAACAATACTATTGGAACCCTAAGATATTTGAACTTCTCTTAGTCTGTTTCAAATTTATCATTTCTTTGGAATGGAAGACAGTTCTGAAGTGAACTCATCTTCAAAATGTCTCCTCAAAATTTCCAGACCATCGAGAAGATTGCTTTTGAAATACTATGATAAACGGATTGCTTGGATGCCAGGTCTTCCTAAGCCTTAGCTTTTATAGTCTTATAAGATGTCTCTTTAGGTCGCTTCCGTTTGTACAGTCCACTCAGCGCGAAATTCTGTGCTTTGTAAACTCGCTGTACGTGCATTTTATACTCGCAAACTCCAAGATAATGGCGCTTTACAAGAATATAAGATCGTCTTAAATCTGTTGTCCAGTTTGCACCACACACGCTTGTTGAGCTACTTTTCAGTCGAGCTGCTTAATTTGTTCCAGAAATTTCTGAAATGGCAACCAAAGTCATTTGGATTTTTTAGACGTGGTATGAGGCAGAGTGACTCTGGCCGAGATGATTACGTATTACTTTCGTATTTAGAAACGCACCTCTTAATCCAGAGGAGAACTTAGTAGCATCATCGAAAAAGCGTACGTACACACGCACAAAACAAATCCACGTCCCTTTGGAATTTTATCATTTTGTCTTGCAGCTACAACAAATTTATCATTTTTACGTGGAAAAAGAGAACTTTAAAGTGTACATTTGATCTTTTTCTGTAAGCCATTCATGACGTGGCCTTCAAAGTTTTCTTACCGGCAACAGTTGTCTGGTTTCCGCGAAGATCGTTACGTTATGGGAAAGACCGTTTTTTTTTATATCTTTTTTTGATCTTCATCTTGCCATGAGGTCATACTTAGAGCCACATGAACAATATTTTCTCTGTATACCACAGGCGGCCCAAGCTCCAGCTGTGAGATGATCATCTTGCGCAATAATAGTCATGGCGGAATTATAAGAGTTTGTGTGGGAATATTTACGGCTGCCCTAAGGAATAAAATAATACGTCAAATTCTCAAAAAAAAAACCTCACCTTACTTCTACAGCGTAACGCTTGTTATCTGACCGCTTACTTTGATGAAAAGGACGCATTTTATCGAGTTGTCCATTTCGACGTTTTCAACGTTCATAAGAAAAGCCCAAGGCTGAACACTCCATTTCCGAATGTCGGGGACTGGGGCACATATTACGTAATTATGTAACCCGTGACAACGGAAGCACGTGCTTATTATTGAGAGCCTGCCCCCCTTTAAGTTGTTAATTCGAATCTATTGGACAGAGAGTTAGATTGACCGTGATTGTGCAAAGACCTTGTGAATCTTGCGATTATTAAACACGTTAACATCAAATTTGTGACTTGCCTTGGATACTGTCTCCAGCGGCCGGAGGAGTCCAGCAAACGAACGCCTGATCCGAGAAGTGAAAAATCCAAGCTCAGAATGACCGGGCGACCACAAAGCCAACGCAGAATCCAAGCACATATACTGTAGTTTCATTTCAGTTCACTAAAAACTCAATCTTCCCCGCGCAACCGACACTAAGCCGCAGTTTGCTACAAAAATTTCCAGTTTAGAGATTTCTAATAGTCCGCGGCTACATCAACCTTGACACACGACCATTGAAAACCAGCTTGGTAACCCTACCTCCTTTTCAAACTGAGCATCGCCGGGGACCATACCGTCAGTTATTGTCAATAAAATTGTTTTAGAACCACGGATCCCCTCAGCAGAAATCGATCAAGAGGCTATTGTTTCGATCGGCCAATCGAATTCGTCGAATTTGTATCGTTTTGTGTTCTTTTTTCGACGAGTGTGGGCCCGCTATAATGAAAAGGGTTGATGAACAACTTGGGGGCCGCGAAAAAAAAATTATCAAAGTGATGGAAATCTGAATCAAAGAGAGGGTATGGAAATAAGCTCGATGTCTGGAGGGGAAAAATAAACTCCAAAACTTGCTGATGTTTAGAGCATGAACCCAAGCTCTTCACGATGACCACATTTGAGAGAGAGATAGATATGCGGAAATCGAGACTTCCCTGTTCAAAGGACATGCGCATTATTTTGGATTGTTTGCTTATCCTGTTGTTGATGAAACGCTGCTAAACATTGCTAATAGACATTTGATGAGATGGACAACTAGTCGCCGCGTTTTAATTGATAGTGATGAGGAGGATTCAGGAGGATGTGAATTAAGTAATCGTTGTCCTTTTGTAAGAGGTTAGCGTCTGTTGATTACGGATTATTCATTTCTCTTCGCTTTTTGCAATTTCAAAGTATAATTAACATGACACTGCGGATAACCAAAAGAATAATTCCAGCTCGCGAGATTTGTAAAGTTACCCTCGTTGTTATGTTTGGAACGTTGTGATATTTTGTTCATGTGAATTTCAGGTAAAAGAAACAATTTCAGTGCAGCGTGGTATATTTTAAATTATACACATTCTCAGTTTCCTTGAGGAAGTTTGATGCTATAACGACGCCGAAACTTTAAATAATTTTACACGAACTCGTTTAACGTCGTTGGTACACTAACCAAAGTGTAAAATTAACATCTCGCTGGACCATCCAGTCCATATGTGAAAGTTTCTCAATATTTTCCTTCCGAATGAAAAAATAGTGAGGGTAAATATTCCGCTTCACTGGTCTGCACATGCGTTATCCCCGTAGTAGTTTTGACCATGACTTCCTGTTTCCTCTATGCAGAATTTAGGTACGATAGTAATATATCTGCGTATAATCCTAAGCTTTTAGTTTAAAGGGAGAAGTGTGAGGTCATGATCAACAGACGCCGCGTCGTATTCCTTGGTGTGACCCGTTGAGCTAAATGGTAACAGAGGCGATGTTGGCGGGTGCTAGCACGAGTTTCACAGAAATCTGTTTGCTTCTGTAGGAAAACATATTCGTAAAGCATGATGGCAAATTCTAGCTTTTCAGTTGTTATTCTATAAACGAGTAAAGATTCTACTTAACCAATTTTTTACAATTTACGAACTCTAAATGAAAAAGAACGAAGAAAACGATCTAACTAATGCATGGCATTCCTCAAGGGCCAGGAGTAAGGGCTTTTACGTCACGAGGCTAAAGATGTCCAAATAGCTTTTTTTACGTGCACTACGAAGAAACTCTTTTTCCCGTCTTGGACTCACAAGTGTTTTTTCTATAAGTCGTCCCAAGAGATTACAAACTGTAATTGATGTTCTCTTGGTCGTCTCCAGTCTTATTCGACAAGCTCATGGCTCAGGCGTGTGACAAGAAGGGGATCGCCTTGTTCTTGTTGTAAACTCCATTTCTACCGTCTGTCGAGTCGGGTCTTGGATCGCTCGAGGCACACGCGTGGGTTCAAATTTTTAACGCGATCTTAATCGAAGTTATCACGATACCATAAGGATGATGTGTAATTCGTCACCAAGCTCATATCAAAGCTCGGAAGTTACCTGCTATCAGTATTTATATTTCTGTGTCAGATTTCAAGATCGTTACTTTGGTTGTAATCTTTGTCTCATAAGTATGCCCAAATCCCTCGGTCAGTAATCTCCCTGAAACGATTGAAGTGTAGTGTAATATGGCGTCGCGTCTTATTTAACATAAGTTGGGGGTTTTCCGGACTATCGCTTCTAGACGACGTTTGACGGTTTCAAATTTGCATATTTGCGTCGAAAGCTATTAATGCCGCCCATTTGAATTCGATCACTTCGGCAAAGTTGCAATGTGAACGTTGTACGTCCTCCTACTCCAACAATTAGAGGGCAAAAGATTTAGACAAACTAAAAGATTTTCAAGCTAACTTAGGTGAGTTTGTCTGGGGTTTGTCGAATTTTTATGTCTGTTTACATTTCGCTTCAATTCATCGAAGTCGAACAGGCCTCGACGTGTTCAATTATGAAAATCATGATTCTGATCGCATCTGGTAGAATTGTTCAGTCACATGATTGTTGTCAGAGAAAGACCCGCTCGAAGCTTGACTTTCTGATGTGCGGTGCGTATGTTTCCTTCAGGTCCCTGTACTTCATGTTTTCTCGTGATCATTGCTTCTTTTTTTTTAAACTGAATACAACCTTCGTCTGTCTTCAATTCACGCGCCATCTTAGTTGTGCGCCTAACAAAAATGGCGCGTGACAAAGGGATTATTCAGTTCAAAAAACATACATGAGGGTTTCTCACATACAACTTGTTTGTGAACATTGCAACTTTCAAAGTTCGATGTTTCTTTCATCGTTTCTAGTGGGAGGAATTTTCAAGAAAAGCATTAGAAGTTGCTGCTCTTGGATAACATTTTATCACTTCATAACTGTCTGATTTTCCGTCCAGGAGACGAAGATAATTTTTCCCTTCCTTTTGAAATAAATCTTTGTTTTGTAGGTTAGAAATGTTCGCAAATTTCATTTGATTCCAACAACGCAGAAATGCAATTAAGACAGAGCGTATTATTTATTTAAGGTTGCGGCTGAACAGTTGGGCGCGTTCTGGAATGAATCAATAAATGCCCGGCAGTCAAAAATCTAACCATAATTTCCGCTGAAAGGTTCTTTCAAACATCCTAAGAGTCTCAGGTATTTGTCACGCGATTTCAAGACACTTTGAAAACATTTCGTATCAGATTTCCGGGACGGTCTGGAACTGAGAATTTTTTGAAACTTTAAGTTAATTTCCGTAGTAAAACATTTTCAACGGCGATTATCGATATCCATGCTTTTTTTAAAAATCTGTTCATATGCAAATTTTGAGGAACAGAATAAATTAGTGATAACGAAAGAAGTGATGCATGACATCAAAAATGTTGTAAATTCAAATGTTTATATCGTTTCATAAACAAGTGATTAGGTGTTACAATATCTTTGTTTAGATTAATGAAAGGGCTTTTTTAATGTTTACTTAAAAATCAATAAAGTGGAAGTTTCTAAGGGGTTAGCCGTTAAGCGCTTGAATTTTTCAGGGTCCAAGTCACTGCTAAACTCCATACAGAAAACGAACCTACCGTTGAATAGCCATTTAGAAAAAGTTTTCATTTTATTTTTCCAAAGTAATGGAGGTTTGCAGTATAGAAATTTCGATCAGACAAAGCACTCGCCACACTTTACAATCTAGCGGCCGCAGCGAAACTGACAAAGCATATCAAAGAATAATTTCATGACCATAAGGCGCGTCCAGCAGATAATGAATCTATTAGGTTTCAAGTGGAAATTTGTATGAACATTGGTGGCGAGTGTGTAGCCGAATCCTGATTTTTTAAAGGTTTCCCGCAAACATGAGCAATCTCGACCTTAAAGTGTGAACGAACGAGCGTATTTCTGCACCAAATGGAGGCGATTTGTTTATTTACTTATTTTCCCTTAAATATTTTTGCAAATTGTGGGTAAAAAAAATGTTAACCAACAGCTAACCATTCACTGAGTGAGATGTTCACTTTTCAGTTTTCTTTGGTACAATTTCATGAACAAATAAACATGTCCTCTCATTTTAAAGTAACAAAAAACGCTTTCTCACTTTTAATTGATTTTAAAGGAAGAGTTATCGTAAGGGAGCTAGACCTTGAACATTACGGAGTATCACTTGTGGTATGTCCTCGATTATGATCCATGCAATACTTTTGCTCGCGCGCGACTGGTCTTATGGCATCACGTTAACAAATATTTCCCAGCTAAGACAAGGGAATATCCGAGGATATCACCTAAGTTATGCTGGCCAATTTTCAAATGTTACGTTCACTACGATAATGCAAATGTTACATAAAATGAAAAATATCTGTTTGTTCATAGAGTAGTACCAGACAACACCCATAAGAATACACTCCACGCCGAAACAGTGAGCTGTTCGTAAACCCCACGCGCTGCAAAATAATTGAAGGATAATACGCTCGTATGTTTGTCCTTGAACATCATCTGTTCCCCGAAGCTGACTTCTTTCCTTATCATCAATTTATTCGTTCTTTGAATTTTGAACATTTTTGTTAGAAAACTTTGATATCGAGAAAAAAAAATGGAAATCTAAAACCAAAATAATTTCCCTTTAAATTTTCTATTTACATTTTTATTTTCCCATTCCCCATTCCCTATTCGTGCTGTTAGTGACATTCTGATTGTTTCGCAAGATAAACAAAAATTTGCCTTTTGCGCCCGCACCCTAATTTCACTACTTGTGCGGTATTTTGACGAGGCCGAAGGGAGAGTGACAAAACAGACGATTGAAAATACTCGGCGATGCTACACACCAAAACGACTGATAAGTTATTTATTATCGAACCAAAGGCAGCCCAAGCTCCAGCTGTGAGATGATCACCTCGCGAAATAAGAGTCATGCTGAAATTATAAGAGTTTGTATAAGAATACTTACCACTGCTCTAAGGAATAAAAAATCCAATCAAATTTTCAATGAAAATACCTCACCTTACTTTCACAGTGCATTGCTTGTTATCTGACCACTCACTATGTTGAAAAGAACTCATTTTAACGAGTTATTTATCTCCAGGTTTGCTAGATAAGTGCTTCTCTCCATTACTAATTTAATAAATTCTGTAACGTTTAATCTATGATTTAAACATACATTTATGGATCATTTTTCCAATAGATTGTGTCAGCGTTTCAGAATTTCTATGATAAGTGACCTCTTAATTTGGCAGCTATACATTTATTGTTTTTAGATATTAGTGCCACAAACTCTAGCTTCGGTGATCCCATTCTCAAATTGAAATTGGGTGATTAAACAGGGGTTCATGACTAAAAATCGCCAAAATTGACGTCAGAGGCCAAAGTTTTTTTTCCACAAACGTAGTGTTAGGATGGGTCTTTTCTGTGATGGTACGTTTGTCGACATACGATGTTGCCCATTGGAGATATTTTTTTATTAAAAAACCCAAATTTTTGTTTTTGGAAAAGTTGCGTGACACAGTTAATGATTAACTGCTCTAAATTGGTAGAAGTGATGTCAAATTACCCCAACTTAAGGAAATTGTTTCCTTAAGGTTCAAACAACCATTGGACATAATAAGATTACAATCCATCGCATTCTGTCGGTGTGAGAGAGATTCGATGAAATTTTCGAGCTAATTTAACCTTTTACCCAGGAATTTGATGTGGGGGCTTTTAATACCCAAGGGATTAGCCGGAAGCCCGAATTACTTTGGATTCTTGAATAACTTAGTGACCATTATAAGCTGTGAAAGCTTGAAAGAAATCGGTGAGATGACATGTATCACGCCTGCCTGGTCCTCTCGTAAACAGCCCGACTCTCAACATGTTCATAATATCACATGGACATATTCCCCATGTTCTAAACGAGTTGGGGATTGGGTCCGAATTGGGACCGCAAAGCATCTATGGATTGTTTGAAGGGACAGATTTTCCAAATCAATTATGGCTGAAAGCGAGAGCAAAGCCAAACTAACTGTTAAACTAACTCAGGAAGATATTCCTGGGGCAAAACTTCCAAGGGATTCTGTTGAAAAATGTAGCGTTGTCCAGTTGAAGAGGTGGCTGCTTTGCAGAGGTGCAAAAACGACGGGAACAAAGAAAGCTTTAGTGTCGAGGTTCGTATCGAAGCTGGCAACTTTTAAACTAAGAACCTTTACATGCAATAAGTTATTTTTATTTATAACAACTTTATTTGTAATTATATGCCTTTTCAGAATTATTATTAAAATTTCCTAAGAGTAAAAATTTAATATAATCGAAATTTTCGAATTTAATAAAGTCCTCTCGTACTTATGAGTGCTCTAATTTTGACTTATAGAGTACACGACTACATCAAGCATGGATTTGATGTTAAATACTTGCGTGATCCGGATGGCTGCGTCAATTTGTTACGGAAAAAAGCTCAACTTGGCGTACTTGAGAATCAAGAGCCTGAAGTAAAGGATTCATTCCCAAAAGAAGGATTCCAACCAGATATAAAGGCACTACCAAAAATATCATTTGGAACTGTGTGGAGATTTATGATCGAAGGTGTAGAATGTAAAAAGCAGCTCTCCACTGCTAAGCCACTTGTTAAAGGATTCAACTTTTTTAAATCTGGTCATGTCCTGTACATAGGCCACCTACAACAAAATGGCAAGCACTACATCAAAAGCCAAGTCCTCCCATCTATGAAAAAGGACAAAGTTTATACATGCTACTTAGTTATTAGTTCACTTGGAAAGATGCTAAGAGCCCACTGCAAATGCCCTGCTGGCATAGATGGGAGATGTAACCATGTTGCATCAACACTTTTTGCTTTAGAAAACTATTGTAAAGTAAGGGAAAAACTGGATGAGTCTGATGAGTCATGCACCTCCAAACCATGCAAGTGGAATGTGCCACGAAAGAGAAAAGGTGCAATACAGCCCATAAATGAGATGACTTTTGTGAAGCACGACTACACGAAAGAGAAGAAGATACGTAAGCTTCATCACTCTCCAGTAAATGCAAACCAAAATGCTTGTCGCGATGAAAACAAGTCAAGGTTTTTTGAAATGATGAAGGAGTACCAGAGGGTATCAGGAAACACTGTAGCTTGGACACATATACTGCCTCAGGAAGTAAAGAAACTTCAGGATGTAAAGGATTCTCTGCTTTCACCAGTCAAATGTCATCCCGTGTCAGCAAAAGAGCTAAAAGAAAAGTTTGAAAAAGCAAAGAGAAATCTTATGGTTGATGATTTACAAAGGCAAGATATTGAGGAACAAACTAGAGGTCAATCAAACACTGAATTATGGCATCGCCACAGACAACCAAGGATTACTGCCACAAAATGTTACCGTGTAGCTGTACAGAGAGAAAGTACGTCCCCTACTAAGATAATTAAAGATATACTTGGTTACAACAAGGCCTATCAAAGTAAGTCAATGGAGGAAGGACTGAAAATGGAAGACCAGATTATCAATGATTACAAGCTTCTCAAGCAAAGTCAAGGAGATGAAGGCATAACAGTCTCAAAATGTGGGTTTTTTGTTTCAAAAGAACATGGTTACCTTGGTGCTAGCCCCGATGGCCTTGTACATGATCCATCAGCCTCTGATTCAGAGGGACTTATAGAAGTTAAGTATGTCCAGACATCAAAGGATGAAACACTAGAAAAGGCATTGTTACGCAAGAGCATTTGCAAAAAGAACAGTAATGCATTGAGATTAAATGACAAACACAAATACTTCTACCAAGTCCATCAGCAAATGTTTGTTACTGGAAGAAAGTGGACAGATTTTGTTGTAAAGGGTTCAGGCTGTGATTCACTGTTTTGTGAAAGAGTACATTTTTCAATAGACCGCTGGAAGTCTATTTTGCCCAAGCTAGAATCCTTTTTTAATGACTGGATTGTTCCAGAACTTGTGTATCCTAGAGTCAAGTATGGAATTCCTAAATTGAATGCTCGTTCAGTTTAAAACAGTCAAAATCAATGTGTTCATTTCAGTAAAAGTGTGTAATTTAAGAAAACTATACAATGAAATAGGCAAATCAAAATTTAATGGGAATTAGTGGTTTGCCCAAATTATGTTGCACACTTTTTAGTACTATCAGAGTGTAAACAATATATTTGTGAAGGTAGAATGGTTTTCAAAAGCCTGTGAAACACGTACTAAGTTTTGTACATGTTTAGTGCTTTTCTGCTTAAATGCTTTTGTTTCTATTGTTTAATACTGGCACTATTAGAAAGTAAATAGTATTAATTGTTTCACAGGTTTTTTAAAAACCACCCTATAGGTATTTGCTATAGCTAAGATTAGATAAACTTTGTCTTGAAAGAAACAGCGATCTGTTTTGTCTATACACATTAACTCAGTATTTTTATACATTGTACACAGTTATGTTCATATTTGACTGAGTAAAATATTTACTAACTACATGTGTAGTGTGCTTGGATTATTGTAATGACTTATAACCAGTCTGGTTACAGTCCAGTGGTATGATGGCAATATCATAATACATTATCAAACACTAGTTTATCAATGCTATTTTAATGCAAGGCAATAAAACATAAATCCATACCATTGTTAAGTATTAAAATGTTGCTTTATATTCACATAAATTTTAGTTAATCAAAGGAGGGTAAAAATTAGAAAGTCCAGCCACTACAAATAACATATCAGATGCTATGGGGGCAAGAGTAATTGGAATTCGGTGGTCAAAGATGTGCCAATTCTTTATTCTCTCCATCAATCGCTCAACATGTACTCTCAAACTGGCAACAATCTTGTTGTGGTTGGTTTCTTCTTTTGAGAATTGTGTATCTTTAACCAAAAATGCTGGTCTAATCAGTTCTGCTCCCACAGAAGCAAGCTCATCAGTGCAGTTGAACCTTTTGTCTGCCATAACTTGATCATAAGGTTGTAACTTGTCCAACAGTCCACTTTGAGCTGTTATTTCCTTGTCAGAAGTTGAACCAGGAAATAGCTCACTGACAAAACATAAAGCACCACTGGGTGTTATACCAAGCAAGGCTTTCATCGTCGTTCTAGACTTGTATGACGAGTAGCAAGCAGATTGAGAATTAAGTGCTGAAGGTTTCTCCATCTCAAACTCTGTACAGTCCACAATAATGACACAGTCTGGATAGAAGGATTTGAAAATGTCAGGCATGTAGAGTTTGAGAACTTCCCTGGGTGGAATAGTAATAAGTGGCTCAAACTGTCCCCTCAGAAATCTCGTCCAGGCCCTTGAAACTTTGGATACAAGGGATCTTGAGACACTAAACCGATGAGCAAGGTCCTTTTCCAGCAATCCAAGCCTTAATCTCACTAGTGTCAAAGTAAACTCTTGGAACTTGGTTAAACATCGAGGTCTGCCACACTGAATTCCTGGGTGCGTTCGTTCATGTTCATATTCAATATGCTCTGCTGCATCTTTAACCATGTCGAAACATATCAGCAGTGCATTATAGTCTGGTAAACCAGTATAAAAGGCAATGTCTTCAGCATTGTCTTTATATTTCTCAATATCGAAACGAAAGTTTTCAAGAGAGTGTCTTAGTCTTTTTGTTTCTTGCTCGAGTTTTAAGTTTGCCTCGAGTAGGTTTGCATTTTCTTCACTCAGCTTGGCATTTTTCTCCAGCAGCTGATTCTTTTCATTTGTCAATTCACTGATGTCCTTTTTAAGCTTTTGCAACTCCTTTAACATTGTTTCGATTTCCAATCCTGTGAGAGATGTTTGTGTCTCACGATTGTTCTCATGTTCGACTGTCACTGATGCTTGTGCCATGTCTTTCTTTTCCTCCCTCTTCTTCTTTTTTGCTTCCTGAATTGCCAGATTTTCTTCGAAGCTGATGACTCTTTTTAGCTGTCGTCTAGTGCTTTCTGCCTTTTTCCAAGGAAATATAGTCGGCAGATGAGCTCGACTGAGTTTCTCGCCACCTTCGAAATGGTCTGAGCAAATTCGAGTATTTGTGGAGTCCAATTTTAGCGAATCATTCTTCAAAATGACTTTGTATTGCTTTCTGGTAAACTCATCTTTCGGTAATCTGTAGAAATGCAGATGTGAAGCGTTCCTAAAGCTGTTTGTACAGCCAGGAACGCAACAATTATAGTGAGGCATTTCAGAATTACTTTGTAAATATGACTCGTCTGTCCCTTCAATCAATCCATAGATGCTTTGCGGTCCCAACTCGAACCCAATCCCTGACTCGTTTAGAACATGGGGAATTAGGAAGTCACCAAAGACGAAATGCCAGCCTGCTGCAGGACCGCGGTGAAAACGCAAGTAACGCGCGCAAGAGAGCTGAACAAAGTATTGGTGTATAGCATTACTCAGCTTTGTTATCAAAAATTTGTTCACACTTAATTAGATGAATTTTGGTTTTAAGATTTACCTTGTTTTCAGGAGTAATACATTTGACATGGAAAGATGGACGCAACAGACCCCACGATCCCGAAAAACGCTGGTTCAGAACCCCATCTTGAGGATGAATTGGAATGTGATGATAATCAGTCGGCTAGACGCAGCACATTTGAACAATTTCAAGAAACGATGGATCAGTTCCAGCAATGTAAAGTGGAAGCGGCCACAGAGTCTTTACAAGCTGGGCTTAAGCACTTCCTGAATCTAACCCCAGATAGCTTCAGAAACCCGACTGATTACGAGAAGGAACAGGTGGATCGAGGTAGAAAGATGTGTTTGAGTTATTGCTCCGCTCCTCCTTTCTTTGGAACTGTTTTGTTAAACCCTAAGCTGATCACAGATAGGGATGACCATTTTTATGCTAGCTTTACTATTGTTTTTGGTGCTGTTGCACTCAAGCTGCATAAATATAAAATAGCTATAGACTTATTTCAGCGATGTGATTCTCTTTACACATTTGATGCCACGCCATATCCTAAAAACAACAAGCAAGGCATCGATATTTTGAGAGCAGTAGCCAAGGCTAATGTAGGCTGTGTTTATCTGATTATGAGAGCTACGAACAAGGCTAAGGATTATCTAGAACGAGCGCGGGAGATTTTTGAAACATTTAAAAACAAAAATGACTCTCCAGAAATAAACACTGTTGCTATACAAACCAACTTAAGCTTAGCTTACCAGGGTCAGAAGAACTACCCTGCTGCAATGAAGTTGCAAGAGCGTCTTATTCTGAAGGCCAAAGACCCCGTTATTCCCCCACATTTGGTAACAGCCATACATTACAATAGAGCAGAGTTGTTTATAGAACTCAAAGAACCTGTCAAAGCACTCATGGAGCTGAGAACATTGAATTCATTATCTGAGAGGATGAACAATGAAGAAGCAATATTCTCGAAATTTATATCTTCAAAAATTTGTTTGGCGTATCAAAAGATTGGAGATGTAGCTCGAGCAGAGAAAATAGCGGAGCGCTTGACTTTCCCTTCCCTTTCGCCTAAATCGCTCTCACCACCACTCTCGCCTTCGTTAAAATCGTTTTCGACAGCATCGGGGTCAGGGTCAGAGTCTTCATCATCATCGTCGTTGTCATCATCATCGTCGTCGTCGTCATCATCGTTGTCGTCATCAGTTTCATCATCGTCATCATCATCATCTCCGTCATCAACATCGTCGTCTCCATTGTCTGCTTCGTCACTAATGTCTTCATTTTCGTTTTTCTTTACCGATTTTGAAGCTGCTCTCGGATATAATGGAATATTACATTGGGACTTCTTGTTCGCAATGATATTGAATCTAGTTGATTTTCACTTAAACGAAAAAAACTTAGTCCTTGCATCTTTCCTCGACGTTTTTATACCAATTTGCAAAGAAACATTAGGGAAAAACCACCCAACACATGCATCGTTTCTCTATAGGCAAGGTGTTAGATTTTTTCTGATGGAAAGAAACCTGTTATCAAAAAGTTGCTTTGAAGAAGCATGAAATATTTTGACAAGTTTTGACTACGGTTTAGATCACCCGGATTTGGTGCAATGTAACATCGCTCTTGCAAGGTTATTATTGTGCGAAGACTTTCAAGAGGTTCCTCAGTTGAAGTCGCGCCGTGACCGAGGCTGGCGAGAATTTCCTTGCGACGCAGCAGATGGAGTTGTAAGCCCTGATATTCCATCATTTAGAGAAGACAGTAACAAGTGGGACAGCAACGAAGAATTAGACGGACCAGGTAAAATTTCTGGTCAAGAAAGGCGTAGAGGCAAGAATTATGATCACCTTGAAAACGCGCCCCAAAAGGATAAGAACAAAGGAATCAGCATCTCACAGAAGATACAGCAAACACCAAATGAAGTCAGTGGTGGACGGAATGACACTCTTAAAGCCTCTTTTCAGGGAGGATACGTGGTTGCAGACAGCCGTGAAAACCCCGATGTTCTTACTACAAACGGGGCTTGCGGCTTTGACAAAGATTGGAATACCCAAGCTGTTGCCCTTCCAAAAACACCAGGAGATTCCCAAGGGATTAATTCGAAAACAAAAACATATCTTGGTTTGAAAGGTGGACGCCGAAGCGATCTTCCGTCAGGGCACAGCTCACAAAGGGATCCAAGTGGGGATGACTTTGGCACAAATCACATCGGAATAGATCCCAGTTTCCTCGCACGTCATTCTTATGAGTGCAATGCATCTGATGAGCGCTGGGATTCTTGTGATCCATTTGAAGATTCAGAAGTGCTTGCAGGTTCCCACTCCGAGTATAACAGATCTAGGTGTATGACTGAAGTGTACCACCCTACTTCTCTAAGTTCAACGAAATTTCCTAAATGTCGTGATTTTACAAAAACTGTTCCAGCGAAGACCTTAGGACTACCTCAATTTTCAAGTTTCCTTGAAGATGGATGTAAAGCAAATCTCCCGTTGACAAATATCTTCCCAGATGGACATGTACTCGCCGAAAGGCCGACGTTCTCATCGCAGTTTGAAAGAAAAGATGACGCTCCGGGATTTCTTCCGGACGGGGAAAGTGCAGGAGCTGGTCATGGTCTGTTAAACAGTAATTCAAATACATCTGCTGACGAATCATTGGCCGTACTAGAGCAACGTGTGGCTGAAGCTTGCTCTCTTGTCGAGAAAACATTGAAAGAAAGACAAGAAAGAGAAAAATCGATGAAAGAAACGGAGCAAAAAAGAAAAGAAGAGCGGGCAAGGAAAGAACAACTTGCACGTGAAAGAAAAGAAAGGGAAGCGAGGGAAGCAAGAGAAACAGAACTCAGGAATGAAAGAGTAGAGGGGAACTCCACGAGCGGTGGACAAGAAACACCTTCGCAAGACTCAGCTCGTGCTGAGGTTCGACAATGGCTGTGTGAACATTATCAGCGGCTCTGCCGTGTCAAGTTCTCATGCTGCGGAAAGTTCTTTCCTTGTCATCGTTGTCATAACAACTCTGGGTGTCCAAATGATAATTCCAAAGCAAGAGAGGCGTGCTCTGTTGAGTGCTCTGTTTGTAGCCATCAACAAGAGGTAAATAGGAATGACATTTACTTGAAATTTTGCATAAGAGGAAAGAGAGTTCTCCCACTTAGGTTGTAACCGATTTAACTTCGAATGTTTGATTTTTAAGATCAACCAGGACGCCCACACCTGTGTCAGATGCAAAACAAGGTTCTCAGCATATTTCTGCTGGGTTTTTTTATATTTAAGGTGAACGGCCAGGCTCCCGTGAGGGCGGTGCAATGCCTGCCGATCTACAGACCTAATCCAACCCATGGCTGAAAGTGCAATGCCTTAGGGTTGGGTCCACCACAAACCGAGGGCCACCAGACACCAACTTCGTTGGGGAATCGAACCCCACCTCGCAAACACACTCACACCCAAAAATTGAACACGCCCACTCCAAAACGAACACAAACGGATACAAAAACACAGAAACAAACTATTAA